>NC_054055.1:71860235-72016165 GCF_017639655.2 Falco naumanni
GAGTTTTTAAACATGGCCTTTCCCTCTCTTTGGTGCTTGCTGTGTGATGTATTCATCTTCCTTACGTAAAATAATTCTTAGGGAGGGAAAAACAGTGAGTAACTCTGCCTCTCGGTAAACCCAGGGCTTACATGCGAGTTTCCAGCGTCATGTGTTCACCCTGGCTGAATCGACGCTGTGCAGCAAAGTGCAACAGCCTCTCAGTTGGGAATGACATGGCTTGTGCTGACTCTTTTTCCACCTGAAGAATCATTTTATGGAGCGGTCTTTGTTTCCAGCTTTCCCCATCACTGCGAAAAGCAGAACTCAACTGGGGAAGTTCGGGAGGGCGCGGAAGCCTTTGGGGAGCTTCAGCACAGCAGGCTGCGGGAAGCGGTCTGAGTCCCGGGAAGGTAAGCTCCCTCCGGCGGGCCAGGGAGAGAGGGCCGAAGTGTGGAAGAAGAAACCTCCTCAGCGGAACACCGAGGAGGGACGCCGCCCCAGCGAGGAGCAGGGGTGGGTGCCCGCAGCAGTTGGGGTGCCCGGCTGTGGGCCGGCACCGACTCAGCGAACCCCTCCGGCGGGCGGACCGCGCAGGGGCGGCGGGCAGAGACCAGCCCCGCTGCCGGGCGGCTGCCGAGGGGACGCTTCCCGCGGGCAGCGGCAGGTCCCCGCACGCCTTCCCGACGAGGCCCCGCTCCGCGCCCGGCCAGCCCCGCTCCGCCGGCTCGGCCTTGCGCGGCAGGCGGGGGCTGCGGGGGCTGGCGCGGCGGGCAGCCCACCGGGCCCGGCCCCTCGGCGTCCGCCGCTGGCGGCAGATGGAGGCGCAGGCGGCGGCGTGTGCGGGGCCGCGGAGGCCGGGGCGGGCGGCGGGGAGTCGGCTCGCTCTGCCGGCCCACAACGCTCCGCCGGAGCGGCGGCCGGCTCCTCCGGGGGGGCCGCGGAGCCTCCCCGAGCCTCCTGGCCTCTCCCCGCGGCGGGAGGCACCGGCGGGAGCGGGGAGCGCGGCCGGGAGCCGGATGGCGTCGGCGACAGGACCCTGCCCGGCCGAGGGGGACCGCAGCTGAGGCGGGCTGCGCCCCGGCCCCGGCTCCGCCCCGCCGGTGGTGAGCGCCTCGGGGGGCCGGGGCGGTGTCGCTGCCGGGGGGGCGCCGCGGAGTCGAGGGGAGCCGCCTCGCAGGGTCACGTCGCTTTCCGTGGGAGCGACCGCGTCGCCGCCCGGGGCCGCGGGTCCCCGCTCCGCCAGCGGCCCGGCCCGCCCCGCCCGCGGCGGGCTCCCAACTTTCCTCGGCGTGGCAAGAAACGTGCCGGGGCGCTGCCGGGCTGCTTTGACGTCTTGATCCGCTCCGAGCACTTAACAGGATCGCAAAGCCCTTCGAGCGGCTTTTCCCGGTGAGCCGGGCTTAGGCGTGCGGGCTTCGGCGCTAATCCGCCCGCGCCTCGCCGAGGGGCGGCCGCGGCGGGCCCTGCCCCGCCGCCCCCGCCGGGCCGGGCCGGGCCGCCCCGCCGGGGAGGGCTGCGCTGCCGGGGCTGCCCGGCGCCGCGGGCCGGCAGCGGGGTCCGGGCCGACACCGCGCTGGGGCAGGGCGGCGCTGCCCGCCGTGCTGCGGGATACCGGCCCCGAAGCGCCGGCGTCGGCGGGCAGGGCTTCTGTGTTCGGATGCTGCGGGGGAGAGTGTGGGAAGGTGAGTCTGAAAGCGGCGGCGGCAGCAAGCCCCCGCTCCTGTTATCCCCTGGGGGTGGTGGGATGGATCATGTCCTGCATCTGACTGCAATGTAAACCTTAACTCAAAACCTTGAAATGGAAACGCAACTTAGAAGCGCTCTCTCTCTCCCGTTTTAAAAAGTGTTAATTTTGTTAATTGACACAGAGATCCGTGTATCCGCAACTAAATTGGATTCAGGACACAAATCCGTATGGAGTTGGGGCTGGGGGGAATTCCTACACTCCTGCTGGCCGAGGCTCAGTGTCACTAATTCGGTCCATGTGTCTCTGACTTCTCTGCTGTCCGATGCCTGTGGTGTAAGCGTGAGGTTGTCAAAAACTATGTAAAGAAAATGCTAGCAAATGCTACAAGCTCAGTGCAAGGAAATAATTTTCCTGGGATTCCTGGTGCTCCCGCTAAATTGACCTTATTTTGAGCGATATGACATCTTTTCCAAAACTTGTATAGCATAAATGTGGCCATAGTGTGTGTAAGAACGCACAAGATACAATGACTATAACCGGTGTCTTTCTCTAATGCACAGTCCACTTGCTAAGAGGAAATAGCCAAAAGAAGACCAGGAAAAATGACATGAATGTTAACTTTAAATCTCTGGTGAAAGGATGTTTAAATGTGAATGTTGCTACTGGTTAGTAGTGGACGCTTTTTGCTATATTTTGTTTTCCAAATTCAGGGTTGTTACCTTTAAAGCAAATAGTACTAGGACTCTTGTGTTTTAAATCTGTAATTGCATTGCTACAACTGAGTAAATTGTAGTTTCAGGTGTTACAGTCTTTGAAATGGCATAACTTCGCCTTCAGTCAGCACTGGGTGTGTTTTTTTTTTCCTCTGATGTTTTTTATCTTGTTTTCTTCAAGTATGCATGCTAAAACCATCTGATTAGAAAAATACACGGTGCAGATGATAATGGGACTGTCAGGATGTCTGATCAGTGAGGGTAGTCATGGTAAACAAGCAATGAATGACTTGAGGGAAGAACACATCAGCTTGAAAAAATTATACACCATCTTTCATGTCAGCGTCTCTCAGCTTTGCCTTCTGTATACCTCTGCGCTTCCCAGCCTTTGTCATCCAATTTGCACCCAACTGTCATTTCAGTTCAGCATGTTATCCTGCAGCCTTCTCCGATGTTGCCATCTCTTTTCATTAGCATCTCTTAAATCCTCTTCGGTCGAATGCCTTGCTACTGCATGTGAAACGTGACACAAATTACCTCTCGTGTTTTCCTTCCCTAGCCATTTAAACGGGATGGCTCTGATAGTTTGCATAAAGTGAGCAGGGAGGGAATTTCAATGGGTAACCCTCACATGTATGCACATGCACACATGTAAACATATATTTTACAGAATACTCGTTCAGAAATGTGAACCTGCTGTGCTGTAGCTGTATTCATGCCCTTGTTACGTTCACTTTTAAGAGTTACCGTGGCATATGAATACACTGACAGAGATGTTGGCAGAACTGATAAATTTTAGGCAGTGATTACAGAAGCCTTGCACAGAGCCAATTTGCTGCATAGAACCATGGATATGCATTCACGTTAACCTATACTAGCAACAGAAACAGCACGATGTGGCTTGGTTGTCCAGTCAGCTGTAATTTGTAATTTACTATGTTATATTTACAATGTTATGTTCAATATACACAGCTAGTTTCTCCTGAGTAGTTTCCAGTCTGAAAAACAATACATCCGTAGGAAATGGCCCACAGAAAAATTCAGTAAATCTTAGAAAATTGAACTGTATTACTAATAATTCATACATACAGAAGGGAAATTCAGTCCAAATAATTCCATTTATTTAAAAGATTATTTTGCTACTACAAGGTGCCAGGGACTCAAACCATCAAATAGATTAAGGATAACATACACATCTAATTCTAAACCTATAAATTATACATATATGAATATGCAGTGTTATGTGTAGTATATGCACATCCTGGGGTACTTGTGAGAGGTGGCATATTTGTTTGACAGATCTTTAGTACTGAGGTTACTAGGCTATGCGTATAAATTATGTGTATTTTCAGGAGATACCAGTGCCCACAGACTATGGAAAATGCAATATGATGTAGTAGAGGGTAATAAAATTTGAAAAGTGTACTTCAAAAAGAGGTAATAGGATTTAAGAATTGTTGGTATAAACTGTTATGCATAATGATTCATGAGGGTAAAGTGGTGCAGCCTGCTCATTATTTTTGCAGCCCCTTGGGTTTGGTCCAGTAGCCTTCATACAAAGCTTTCCACGAGAGTGTGCCAGAGTTAAATCTGCAGGTTTATTTACAAACCTCCAGATCACTGAAGAAAAAAGTTGCACCTTGTCTTCAAATCACATAGTTGCTTAAAGATCCAGTGTCCAGTCTTTGAAGTCCATTTGTTGCCTGTACTGGTTGATATGTTGGAACTGCAGACTGTCACACATGACATGCACAACATACATAATGTACAGCTGAGCTACAACTATTACCAAGTGATGTAACAAGGATCATGTAGGTGGAGGTCAAATCCCAAAGTAAATCCCAAAGACTTACCAGGGTTGAACCTGAGAGGCTGTGTGAGGATTTGGAACGTGACTTAACTAAAATGATGTAAGTGATCCTGTGCAGCTTATCACTGCTTCCACAGCAGTAAGTAAACTGTTGTTGAAAGCCTCAAAAGCAACAGTATCTTACTGACTACACAAATATATAAGATCCATGATAAAATCATATGTAAAGTCACCTTTTACTTTGTGACAGTGATACATATTTCACCTTGAAAAGCTGTTTTTTTTAATTCTGCCATATTTTCTGTCTGTAGTCCTTTTGGCCTGCACTTAGATGCTCAGTTATTTCCAGTCTCCCGTTTTAGCTTCAGTCATTTTGTATTGGCTAGCATATGTAGCTTCCTTCTCAGTGCCTTATTCCTGGGTACCTGATTTTCTGTGTGCCTCCTGTAGGAAATCCACTGGATAGTACGGCTCTTAAAATTTAGATACTGCAGCCTTTGTACCTCTAGTTCTAAGCCTTTGATGTTATAAAGAGATAAGTAGAACCTACTTTCAAGATTAGCAAATGCTTACGTGAATCTGAAGTTTTCGTGTTACTTGAACCTGTGTTTGCTGCCAAACAACTGGCTGTCTTGATTACACAGGTCTTTCATACCAGACAAACAACACATATAAAATAATTTGACACAAACCATCAGTTGCTATTGAATTCAAATGGAAGATGATGAAAGAGTACATGAACTATTTGTGTTTGGACTAGGGAGAGCTATCACTAATGTATAATTTGTTATATTTTTGGTAGGATAGTATGTCTTTCTCAATTAGCTCTAATTTCAGTCAGTGATTTATGTACTGAAAAGCAATATAATTGAGTATGGAATTATTATTCCTTCTTCAGGTTAGTACAAGTGGTAGCATGGAAAGAAATACTAAATGAGAAAGCATGTTAAAAATCTGCTTAAGTCATTGGTAAAGATGTCAACCTTTCAAGAGCTAGGATTGTTGCAGTTACGTTTTACTTTGTGGACACTGGAAAATTCTTCAGCCTGAGGCAGTTTTTATTTTCCATAGTTTGACTTGGTGTGCTTAAAGATAAGTACTTAATTCTGGAAAACTAAAAATTGCAAGGAAACTTTCGGGGTTCAGTTCTCCAATTTGATTGCCTAAAACTGGGTGACTAGATTCAGGCTCCGAGGACTACGTGGTTGTCCATGTCTCTCTTGTTAAATCGCTTGTGAGCTAAATACCGGTTTTAAGTGCCTAACATGGATTTATCGGACTCGCCAGCCTTTAGGTAATCAAGTTTCACCCTGGGGTGTCATTACTAGCTTTACATATTCAGAGCAGAGAGTGTACCTCAAAGATAACAGAGATTTTATGAAAGGCAGATATCTACTTGCATCATGGGTGCCCAGGGGCTGGCAGGGGGCTGCAGGGCTCTGTGAGGGGTGGCCGGGGCTGCGTGTGCTGGACACAGCGGCACAGGGCACAGCTGAGCCCCGCAGCCACCATGCTGGTGCCTCACGGGGAATGCATTTAAGAAAGGGTAAAATACCACACAGGCAGCATGTGGGGGGGGACGGGGGGGAGTGTGAGAAGCAGCTCTGCAGACACCAAGGTCAGAGAAGGACGGGAGGTGGTGTTCCAGGCGCAGAGCAGAGATTCCCCAGCAGCCCATGAAGATGGCCATGCTGGAGCAAATATCCACTATGGAGGGCCCAGTGGCGGAGCATGTAGCTATCTCCTGAAGGAAACAGCAGCCAGTGGAGAGGAACCCATGCAGGAAGAGGTTCTCCTGACAGGAACTGTGGCCCATGCAGGACCCATGCTGGAGTAGGTTTGTCCTGAAGGGCTGCAGCCTGTGGAGCGGACCCACATTGGAGCAGTTCATGAAGGACTGCAGCCCATGGGAAGGACCCACCCTGGAGCAGGGGAAGGGTGTGAGGAGGAAGGAGTGGCAGAGAGGAGATGCGATGGACTGATTGCAACCCCCATTCCCTCCCCCCTGCGCTGCCCAGCAGGGTGGGGGAGTTGAGATTGTAGGAGTGAAGTTGCATCTGAGAAAAAAAAGAGGGGGGGAGGGAGTTTTGTCTTTGTTTCACACCATCACTATTTTAATGAGCAATAAATTAAATTAGTTTTCCCCAGTTCCGGTTGGTTTTGCCTCTGATGATGATTGGTAAGTGATGTCCCTGTCCTTATCTTGACCCATAAGCTTTCTTGGTTTACTTTTTGTGACAGGACTGCTGAGAGAGCAGCTGGGTGGGTGTCTGCCAGCCAGCCAAGGCCAACTCACCACGCTACTGTAACAACTATGTTTTCAAATACAAAGCTGAGCTCTACTCCAGTCTTAAAACCGTCTTGTAAACACCAGCTTTTAGTGGCAGTTTTAGGACTGTAGATCCCAGCTAGCTGGAGCTGTCTCTTTGCAGCCCTGAAAAAGGTGTTTGTGGAATCTTGCGCCTCTACAGCATTTTTGTGCTGGCTCACTCCTGGTAGCTCCATGCTCATTTTAAGCTGCTCCCTAGTCAGTCGCTTGCCAGGTTTTGGATCTAGTTTTGAAATGCTGATCTTCTCCCTAGACTGTTAAAAACATGTATCATTAGGAATCTTGGCAGCCCAGAAAGAAATATTTCTCCTTTATCAGATGGCCAGTAATTTGTCAGAATGTTATGTGCTTCATGCAAGGCCAAACCATGTTGCTTCAGGAGGTCTCACCACCTGTGCTGTACCCAAATTACTGCATAATTTTATTTCTACTAGTCCTGTGTTTTGTCTCTACCACAGATGGGCATGCATGGCACAATTTAATAATGAACCTTCATCCGCTCTCCCTACCTCCCTCCAAAAATATATTAATGAATTTTACTGCTTAATAGTAGGGTTGTATTTCTGTGAAATTTTCCCTTCCTCCTTCTCTCCAGTCTAGTGCAGAATAAGAGCTCAGACCACATTGTATATTGAATTTGCATTTTACGGCTGAAATCTTTGTAAGGACTCCCAAATTATCTCCAATTCTGCCTACATATTTTTATTTTATAGCTTCTTATTCGCTGCCTTTCTAGGGTGAGCAAGCCCCATTTCTCTTTCTCTCTCTTTTCTATGTCCTTAATCATTCTTGCCATGCTTTTATTCTACATTATCTTTCTGTTTAAGAGGAGGGCTAATAGTATTTCAGCTAAGTCCTCCCTGTTGTTTTACAAAGCAGTTTTAGTATTCTTTCTGTCATTAATACTTTCCATGTATACATCGTTAGCTGTTGTGTCAGCAAGCCTGCTGTGCACTGAAACGGGCGTTTCACTGACCTGTACATATTTAATGTTCAGGTTCTCTTCTTGAGATCATATGGTTAATTTGGAAGCCTGTAAGGCAGTAGTTTACGTGCTTTTCACCTGTATTCATTGATATCCACTTGCCTATATTGCACATCACTTGCTGTCAAATTGGGAAATTGATCTAAATGGTGTGGGTCACCCTGAAGTTCCTTGCACTCCTCTTGTTTCTCCTGCCCATAGTGCTTTTTGCCGTCCTGAGATCTCGTCTCACCACTCCTTCTTTTTGTCAGCATCATTAAGTAGAGGTTTTCCTATGGAACCTCGAGGAATAGTGTTCTTAAACTTTTGTGGTGGTAAAGGTGACTGTTTAATCCCGTTCTTGCTTTCTGTCTTTTAAAAGAAACTAGTTTTCAATCCAAAATAGTCTTTGGTTTCATATCCTATGACTTGTTTTGTTTCTTTAGTGGCACAGCTTTTGGAATTCTAAATAAGGTATCCAACTGTTTCCTGTATTCAGTGCTCCACTGGCATACTCAAGCTGTTCCAGGAGATTTAGAATATCTAATTCTAGTATCTATTAGTGTCTAATTCCAGACTAGCAATATCTAATTTCAGGAGATTAGTAGCATCTGGAGAAGCCATTTCAGTTTGAAGTTTAAAGTAATATTGTACTTAATGGTTTTTAACAAAACTTTCAGGAACTGATGCAGAAATAACAGGTCTGGAAATCCATGTGTCACACCTCCAGGATTTGAAATATAGAAAAGCACTGCTAAGTACTCCCCAGGTTCAGAAGCCATGCGTCTTTTCAGTGAGATAATGCATGTTTGGTAGCAAATTAGCTACATCATCCCTAGACTTCAGAGGGGTTTTCTTATCTTATACTTTTATTGCTTTAACAGAGTTATTTATTTTGTTGGAGATTATGAAGCAGGTGACCGTTGTTTAAGAACTGCTGCAGATGGACATGGATCTGACTGTGAATCACCAGAACTAATGACGGGGTTACCGTTGTGTTAGGTGGCATAACTGGTCGAGCTCTTAACTCAGTGCTAACTTTGTGCTGGAAATACATCCTTACAAGAAAGTTAATGCTCTGTCACTTATCTTATGAATTGTTCTTCTTTTCCCACCATCCAACTTTTAGAACCAGGAACTAGAATAAAGTGGAAGTTGAATGGGGGTACACGGGGAATACATGACACTGTTCGATGGAAGAGTGACAACTCCTCCTTCCCTCCTGCAATGTGATAGAGAGTTTTATAACAATTAAAATAAACCCAATAAAATTATTTGCTGGGCTTTAAAGGAGAGCAGGGTCTATACAGAGCAGAAAAATCCGAGCAGCTCATGCCACTTTACTCTTCAATGTTATTTTTTGTGAGGCTTAGTATAGCTCAAAGCAGTGGAAATGAAATGGGCAGCAAGAGCAACTCTCAGTAGGAAGAAGCAATTTGCTGCTGTGCCTTGCCTTCTGTACGTGCATAACAACCCGCCAGCGGGAAGCACGCTGCCTTTTTTAAATGAAGTGGCTGTGACAACCTGGCTACTGCCTTGTAGCCTCTTGTTCTAACTTCAGATCTTGGAGCCCGGGCAGTGAGACAGAGTGTAAATTGTAGGCTACTTTTGCAGATTTTGGTAAGCTGAACTTTGAAGAAATCATTATCAATGGAAGGAAAAACACATTTTCTTCTTACCCCGAATTAATTATGTTCAAATTAATGTATGAGAAATGGGAGTTACCTTAACACTCACTGTTACAGCAAAATAAATGTTCTAATTACCAAAGCACTATTGCATGTCATCTAATTATGTGTTACAAAATATGTAGTAGAAGCACTAATTATAACTAAAAAATGATATATGAAAAATTTTCCTAGAGATGAGATATTTTTGGCATCATATCTATTTTGGAGTCTGCTCATTTGACTGGTTAATTTATTGATAACAATGCTTATCTCTCAAAGGCTGAATCACTTAAAAAGAAATATTCCTTGGTATTTATAATGGATATACATTACCATATACATAAATAATTCGACAGATGTTTTTTGAACAGACAAACTTGATTAATTTTGTGAGACTGCTCAGTTAACATTTTTATATGTAGTTATGTTTTTAACGTAGGTTATCTGCACTTAAGGAATTAATTCTTCTGAGTGAACATTCAAATCTGAGAGCTGGTTGAAAAATCTCTATTTTTTTTTCATCAATGTGTAATAGAAACGCCCATTTTTTCCCAGTAAAACTCAAGTTAACCAGTATGTACAGGGCTCAGTTTAAGGTGAGACAGTTATACATCAATGACCTACACTGAGGCAAAATGAGTAATGGGAAACACTAATCAGATTTTCAGGTGTTATATGATACCCAAGGGCTATTTAAAAAAAAAAATAATATTCTGTATTATATTCTGAAATATATGAAATAATTTTAAAACTTGTATATGATTTACTTTAGTTATCTGGGAGTTGAGTGGAGGGTAAATCAGGTGTCTGGTTTTTAAGAAACTGGAAGCATGACAGACTTCATCATGGATTGTGAACTTTGTTTGAGGAATACCTCAGGGCAGAAAGTTTCTATGAGATCTGTATTTCATTTGCTGCTAAAGCTGAATGTTGTATGGTCAGTGAGAGAAAGGATTATAGGTGAAAAAGGGACAGTAGATAGTCTGAGGTAGTTGAATGATCCCAAGAGAATTTCATTCTAGTCATATCTCAAACAAAAAAGCTTCCTGAATGGAGTTTCAAAACTTAATTTTTTTTTTTCCAAAATGTAAAGCTTTCACTAAAAGTCTTTCAGTCCCTGAATTTTCAAGACACTTGCCTTGAGTCTTAAAACCTGTTTTGCAGGTGACAGATGTGTTACGAATTTGGTAAGGCATTGAAAGCCAAATCTTCCAAAGGAAAGGAATTTAGGTCAATTTCCTAAGTCTTGTAGGAACTGGGCTGCTGATTATCTTCACAGAGCTTGTCTTGAAGCAGTATAATAAAAATGACATATGGAAATGGAAAAAACCCTAGTGTATGTGTAGTGCAGAGTTTACATAATACAGAATTAATGCATATATTGGCGTTATGCATATACATGTAACATAATATAATGACATATATCAAACTGAGGGATACACTTCATTAATTATCTGGTTAATATGCATTTTTGGAATAAAAAAACTTAATCATAAAATAGATAAAATTAGCAGAAGAGGATCAACTTGAAGTGGAATGGGTTGTCCTCACACATGTATTGCCTAGCATTTTTTTGGTTGATTTTCTAACTGTGACCTTCTTTTAATGAGATTTTAAATGCAATTTCACTGTGGATAATAGGTGTGATGGTGTAGGTATTCAGAAAAGTCCAGAGACTAAAAAGAATATAGTGTCATGTAATCCTTTTCTTTGGTCATAATGAGTTTTCTTTGTTACACTTTTACTAGCACTTTTGTCTGACTAGTGAAAATAAATCAAGAAACAGGTATCACATCAATATCACTGGTTATTTTTCAAATGGTCGAAATTGCTTTTTGTCATTTCATTGTTTTAATGAATCGCTCTTTTTAAGTAATGAGCACGTTTCTTTTGCAGCCTTCACAGTATGTTTTTTTCTCCGTTTCAGCTGTCATTTAGATGTTGATATGTAAAGCAAAATGGCAAAAATCAACACCCAGCACTCCTACCCTGGTATGCACAGACTGTCTGTCAGAGCTACTGATGAAGATATTGAAAGGATTGAAAATGGCTGTATCAGGTAATATATTCCTTTCATCACAGTCAAGAGGGCAGATTGCTGCATAATTTGTGACACTCCTCTAGCTCTGCATTATGGGAGGGTTACACCTTGATATTGTTGACCCAGTGCACTTAACTGACTTAATGTATATGGAAGCACAGAAGAGACAGCAACAGGAAGATTGTCATGGCTTGCAGTTTTGCAACCAGAATCTGTCTTACCTCAGGAATAAAAGCCCTTTTTCACATCAGTGGGAATTACACCAACTCATTAAGGAGAAATTTCTTTCTCAAGTCACCACGCAAATAGCAGGGCCTGGGCTTCCCACAGTCTGTGGGAGTTGGAGAAAAAGGGAACCTCCCAGTGCCGTGCAGTGAAAAGCCTCAGGAAGTTTTTTGGTTCTGTTTTGTTGGTTTGTTTGTTGTTGTTGTTTTTTGTGTGGTTTTTTGTTTTGTTTTTTTGTTTTTTAAGTAGCCCCTGCAAATCACCTAGTTCCTGTGATAGGGAGCATTTGTAGTGTGTAAAGAATATCAACATTTTTGTACTGGATTTTCAGAGTCTCTCACTGTATATATGTAGAACTATAATAGTTCTGTTACATTGACCTTTCTCTGTTTAGATAATTTTAAAGTGGCTGTTTAAGTGGGCCAGTGAGCTTACATAGTACTAGTCATGTGCCTAGTCTGGGGAAGCCCTGCTGGGCCTGCAGGGAGGTGTCTGATGATCCACAGCACCTGTGCAGACTTGGCTTGTGATGGCCAACCCCCTCTGCTATGTCGACCTTGTCGGGCTGCCTCTTGCTGTTCAGGGGTGTATCCTGCCTAGAGCGCTCAGAGTCCTGCGGGGATGATAGGACCGCCCGTGTCATGATAATTTTGGATTGGATGCCCCTAGCATCTAGTATGGATGTAATCCCTGTCCTGTTTGAACTGGTCAGTTCTTTTCCTTTCTGCTTTGAAGGTGTACCCACACTAGTGAAAATAGAGCTGCTTTTATTCTGGACAGCATGGCTCGCTTGACTTAGTTATACTACCCCATGGTCTCCTTAGGGAGATTTGCAAGTACCCTTTGTCCCCATTTAGTGTTGTCTCAGAAACAGGGAAAACAGATCAAAATGAGCCTCTTACTTTCTGTTGTTTTTTTTTTTTTTTTTTTTTTTTTTTTTTAATGTCCTTTTTGTAAAGGATATCAGTGATTTGCAATAAGAAAGGAATTACTGGCATGGATGTGAGAGTGTGGTTATAAGGGTTTAAATGTAGGATTAAATCACTGCAGTCATTTGCAGTTTCAGAGGCCATGACTTGCTTATGACAGAGGGACTGAAATACAAATTTATTGCAATGATGATGGTCTTGAAGAGGCATTTATTTAAAAGAAAGTTTGCTGTTATCAGCATTAATTACAGGAGTTCATAGATGGGTAAAAAGATACAATCTTACTCTGTAAAGGAGTTCTTATATTTAAGGATTTGGGATTGCTGAAGTGATTGCTAGTAAGTATATACAATGCCTTTGTAATACCACTCAAAGAATCTGGATACTTTCTTTTAATTCAGAATTATTTTATAATATGTCTGAACCAAAAGATAGATCCCATCCAGAATTTTAGCCCTTCTTTGTCTTGTAGCAAAACGTACAACTATAGACATTGGAAAGACCCCAGATTTTCTAGAGTAGCAACATTTCTCCTTTGCCTTTATCTTCTTCCAACTCCTGTTGGCTATAGTTCAACAGAGCAACTAAGCACATTACTTAGTTCTCATTAAAGTCAGTGGGTGTTAAATTTATGCTTAATGCTAAGGATGCGCCTAAGTGCTTTTCTGCTGTGCAATGAGGTATTACCAAGAAAAAGCATTCACTGCAACAGTTAACAGGAAGTTGCTTTAAACTGTCATCCTCAATTATGCTGGAGTAGGTGATTCATGTGCCTGTATTCTTACAGTGTAGTATGCTATAAAGTTGGTCCATTGTGTTAAAACAAAAATCAGCAGACCAAAAAATAACAAACAACTCTCAATTTTTAAAATCCAGCCTCTGTATAGAAACAGCTCAAGCAGCACACTAGCCTATAGACACAGCTTGGCTATCTGAAAGTTGGAAGTAGGGCTCAGCTGTGCCTTGTAGACATCTGGATTTCAGTGTCTTTATGTAAATAGGTGTCTTAAGTTCCTGCTGTCATCAGTGGAGATGTTGTCAGTACTGATGGTGGCAATAGGGAACTGTTCAGCTTACCCTGAGGTTGAATATGTTGATTATTAGAGATATTTAGTTGTCTAAAATGGGTATCTAAAGCTATTTAAAGTGATTGTCCCCCTGTACTGGGCACTGCTGAGGCCACATCTCAAACACTGGGTTCAGGTTTGGGCCCCTCACTGCAAGGGGGACGTGGAGGTGCTGGAGCATGTCCAGGGAAGGGCAACGGAGCTGGTGAAGGGTCTGGAGCACATGTCCTGCAAGGAGCAGCTGAGGGAACTGGGGGTGTTTAGCCTGGAGCAAAGGAGGCTCAGGGGGACCTTATCGCTCCCTACAGCTGCCTGAGAGGAGGCTGTGGGCAGGTGGGGGTCGGTCTCTTCTCCCACATAACAAGGGACAGGACAAGATGAAACAGCCTCAAGTTGTGCCAGTGGAGGTTTAGATTGGATATTAGGAAAATTTTCTCCACTGAGAGGGTGGTCAAGCGTTGGAACAGGCTGCCCAGGAAGGTGGCTGAGTCACCATCCCTGGAGGTATTTAAAAGACATGTAGATGTGGTGCTTAGGGCTATGGTTTAGTGGTGGCCTTGGCAGTGCTGGGTTAATGGTCGGACTTGGTGATCTTAAAGGTCTTTTCCAATGTGAATGATTTTATCTGAGATACCATAGGATATCTGAAGCATTTAGCTGGGGCTAGTGGATATGCGGTGAGACCTATGTGCTCTGGAGTTGTCAGATAAAATATTTGGAGATGTTCCAAATGGTACTAGACTCCTGTATTAAGGCAACTGAATCAAACCTTAAGATGGCAATTGACTATAGTGGGAACTTAGAAACCCAGATTTTATTAGGCACCCTAATTTAGGTCACAGCCATCTGGAGCAAAATCCTGCCCTTGAAGTCTGTCTCGCAGTCAGCACTCAGAAGGGCTTCAGCAATTCCTGTGTAACTGATCTGAACATTAAAACAGTTACTACTAAATGAAAATTCTGGATTATTTACATACATTTTAGGTGAAAATGGTCTTCTAGGGTTTTCAGAACCCAGTTAAGTCAAGGCAAAAGACAGATACAGAAAAAGGTACAGAGTAGGTGCTGATGTACGTATCCTTCCCAGAGCTTAATATTCTAGATACCTTGAAAGCATGGGAATTAATTGGCCTTTAGAGAGCTGAAGAGGCACGGAGCAGAAACCTCAGTGTCAGTGAGTTTTCTCTAGGATATGGTGACATTGCTGCCCCTGGGGAAATAAAGTATTTTTCAGCATAAGCCAAGGAGGCACAATCATCTGCTGATGTTTCTGCTTTGCAGCCTGCTCTCTATTTCTTGCCTATTTATTCTCTTCTTGTGTGGATTTCAGACCGTGTAACACCCTTGGATAGTAATGGCAGTGGCTACTGGTTTGCTGCACATAGCAAACACACTCACGGCATCCAGATGGGAATGAACCTGTCTTTGTGAAAATCAAGTAAAAACTATGCCGCATGCATTGAAGGTGTTACCTCAAAAGCCCCATCTGTAACCGTCCCTCTGCATCAATATAAAGCTAGCTGAAAAATAAGGCCTCTTGTATTATCTGAACAGGGCTGAGGAAAGTGAGGAATGAGTATATGAATTCTACAATAAGGAATTATATTAATGGAAAGAAGAGTTAATTTTTGACTTGTGTTTGTGTGGATTAAAGTGGAATATGTTTGTGACTGCTGTATAATATTGGACAGGTGCTTTCCTAAGAGTTGCCTGACAGAGTCCTTTGTGTATTGTTTTCTGATCCCATTGCAGATATACATAAACTTATACATAAACTGTATTTGTTAAAGTGAAATGCAAGTGCGTTATAATGCTTTTTCCACAAAATTATTTTGATCTTCCTGAGTCATCTACACATGTTACTGATACAACTTTTTTGTAAGGTAAACTTGAATTTATTTAGAAGTTGTTAAATTTAGTTATAACACAAACCTAGTTACAGAAATTCTTAATGCACATATAAAGTAATCAGAAAATTGTTTTTTAAAAACAGTCAAACAACCAAAATAAAAATATATTTAGAATTTCACTAGTTGAATAATCCACCCAATTTGATTCCAGCAGTTTAGTCTGAGAGTTTTGCCTTTTTTTTCTTCTACAGAATACATTTTTTTCAGGGAGGTTGTCTGATCATTTACTAATAAAAGTCTGACCAGAAAGTAATGTAAAGATTTGAAATTTTTATCAGTTTTATGGGACACTGGATCAGATTGGAAGGTATTCAGATCAGGTCACATTAAGCATGCTATTTTCTTTCACCTATATTAAAACATTTCTTCAACTTGCTTTTGTCTCTGGACACCAAAAGCCATACCCTGGATTGAAAACCTGGGGTTTTAGAGGGTGCCATTAAGCGCTCTGTTGTTACTTTAGCAAGAGGGCAGACAGTTGATAAAACTCTCAGTGTTACAGACGCAGAAATTACCATGAGCACATGCAGGGACAGCGGAGCACAGCTTTCCACACTGCTGAGGAGTATGGAGGGGATGGTCATGCATGCAAAGCACTTAACAGATGATACACTTAGAAAGTATGACTGTGCTGATTAAGGGGAGCTAGCAGGACAGTATTGCTTTTGGTGCCTGATCTAGCTTGTTTAGAGCTCACTCAACTCTCTGCACTATTCTACATTGCCCTCCTCGGCATTTACTTAAAACAAAGCTGAGCTCTCATTCCTAGCCTTTTATTTCTTGTCAGCAGATGCCCAAGCATAGCAGTGTCAGTAATGCAGGAGACTGGCACTAAACAAAGTTTACAAAAAAGAAATAAGGATAGTTAATAGTGCTTTTTTGGATAGCAATTTTCATCTCCTGCTTGGCTTTTGTTCTCGATGATAAGCCAGCACAGTTATATCAAGATAGAATGTCACATGGTGTTCATTATATTTCAGTATGCCTATAGAGGTTAATAAAATCAAAATAGTTCTCATTCTGAGACTTCAGAAAAAGTCTGATTGGCCTGATTTCTTGGGCCTGACTTCTGTGTAGGGTTTTCTAAGACTGATAAAGAATGCACTCTGATAATCTTTTTTCTTTTTAAAATTCTCCTTTCTACTTGGAAGGATACCTAGAGTATTTTAATCCATGTTCACTTTGTTTTCTGTATTATTCTTTACTACTTTATTTTGTGATGCTTATATTTAATTACTTCTATTTAGAGTAAAGATAACAAGTTGTACAGTCACTAAAAGCAGTTGAGTTACTGCAGCTTAGTGAGATACTCCTCATTGTCTGAGTCATTGATTGAACACGGACTTCTAATCAATCCAAACATGAAATAAAAGATACTGGTTTAAGCCTCTATGAAAGGCTATCTATTTTTGCAAAGTGCTTTTTTCCCCCTGCATCTGAATTGTGACACTTAAAATTATTTTCTAAGAAGTCCCACTATCTTCTTCTAAAAAGGTATTTTTGGGACTCAAAACAGTAATAATTGGTAAGTAAGAACAGAAGTAGCAATATTAGAATTTATTGCTAAGATCACACAAAATGTATATTTCTCTGTAAAAAGGAATAAAAGGGCTAGGGCTTAAGAACAGCCATAGCACTGCAGTCTAAAAGACTGACTAGTCCAGTATCCTTTCTCCAGCAGGTCTGTATGCAGATGCTTCAGGAAAAAGAAAATAAAAGTGGGCAAACTGCAAGTATCTGCAACAGAATTTCCTCTAAAACTCTCCCAGCATCCAGCTCAGGAGACTTGTGTTGCTGAATGTGGGCTCTGTGTATCTGGTAATCTGTAATGGATTTCTGTTCCATGAGTTTGTTCATTCTCCCCTAGAAGCTGTGTTAACTTTGACATCCACAACAGCAACTGGGTTGTAAAGTTTTTCAATACTAAGCAGTGTCTTCTTGGTGTTTTCTGACTAGAAGAGAAGAGGAAAGCAATTGAGAATTCTGGGACTGTGAGGATCCACCTTTTTTAGCATGATTCTTTGTGTAGAAATAATACAGTTTTAATTCTCTGTCAGTTTCTCAGCTGTGAGTACACACAAAATTGAGCTGCTAATTATCCTTTTGGGGGCATTCAAAATGCTGTTGCCAGTTCCTATGAAGATACGCAAGTATCATTATAGTCAGTGTTTTCCTGGCAATACAGATTAGCAGGGTCTCTATTTGTTCCTATTTGCAGAGAAAGTTCCTATTTGCATTACAAAGGGGGAAAAAAATGATCCTTAATGGATGAGACAAAGTCTTGTAAAAGTGAATACTGAAGTGTGAAAGACACAGAGAAAACCCTTGGAGTCTTACAAAAAACCCCAGAGTGGGCCCTGGTGAAGTCCAGGTTCCAGAGAAGTCAATTTCAAAATTCTGTTGCTGAAAGATGAGGCTAAAATGTCACCTGTGTTTCTCAAATGCTAATTATTTCAGTGCTGATAAGTATTCTCACAATTACGGGAACTCACGGGAGTGGGCAGAGACTATATATGTATATATATAAACGTAGCTTAACGTTATAACAGCTGTCCACCGTTGTGTGCAACCGGGCTGTCACAGTGTTTGCCATGGTGGCAGTAGCCCGAGGTGCCTCATCTCCCCCGGCAGCCCTGCAGACCTGCAGCCTGTGCTGCTGTGCAGGAGGTGAAGCTTCAGGTGGGAATTCTGCAGCACGAGGGCTGCGGTATGTGCAGCTGGTGGCAGCAGCCTGGTGGGAACAGCAGATGCCCTGCTCGGGACTAACTGCTGTAAAATCCTTGTTCTCCCTTTCAGTCCAAGCAAGAGCGAAAGGAAAAAGAGACATGTATTTGCTTTGAGTCGTGAATAGGACCTGCACTGGTAGAAATTCCAGATTGTTAAATCCAAACCACGTATAGGAGAACACTGAAAAAAGCAGTGGGTGCTCACTTTAAAGCCCTCTGGTGGTGAGCTCCACGCTGAAGGAAAGCTGCTGATGCCTTACAGGAGGTGTTAGAGCAGAAAACCTGCTTCCCATAATTGTGTACTTGCACACCACTGTAGTACTGACCAGTAAGGAACCAGCTTCTGAGCTTGCTGGAACAGATCAGAGCCTCCACTGACTTCATTTTGCAGTTGGATGGCTCCAGAAAAACAGGAATATAGGCTTAGGTCTGTGTTTGTCAAATGCTTGCCATCTTACTAGGAAGAGGACAATTTGCTGCCCTGTTTCCTGATGTAGTGGCAGAAAGAATCAGATGGGGGGAAGTCTGCTGGAGGCTGTATGGAATTCTTAAAATAAAAATTTGTTTTTGCAGAACCCATTCACTGTGTGAGGATGCGTCTTCAGAACTGCAGAGAGTCATTTCTGTGGAGGAAAGACATGTATCTGAACCCCAGACGAGCTCCTTCACAGGCAGAGGAGCAATGGCAAGGTAACGGGCTAATACCATTTCCAGTATTAAGGTTAACTTGTTGAAAGAGACTGATCACAATTTGGAGGCAACGTAAGAACAACCATCACTTTTCAAAGAAAATGGATGGAGTCCAACTGAAAAAAGCCTATAAAAAGTATCAGAAGCTGCTTTTGACTAATTCTAAACTCGTCACTTACTCGTTACTTACACTTACTTCTATTTCACAATAAAAACCTTAGAATCCTAGGGATGCTGAATGAGCTTACACAAATTAGTCTGAACACAATAAAGCAGATTATTTTCCAACCTGATCACGTAAAAATATATTGAACGCTGAGGAAATGCATGAAGTGAGGCCAGACTGTAAAATAAATGGGTAAGTGTTTGGTTCTGGCTGATAGCTGATGCAATGTTTGCTTCCTATCAAATAGGATGTACTGATTGTTCATTTGTTGGTAGATGGCTTTGGTAAGGGAGGAGACAGGGGCCCTTCTGTTGGAAGTGCAAGTGTTTCTCTCAGTTTTTAGAATCCAGTTATGTTTATAATTGATTGGGAGCCTTAGTCAGCAAAATCAAAGTCAACCATTTGCTTAAGTAATTTACTTTACCGGGACTTAAACGTAAACCTGAAGTGGAGCTTCAAAAACTTACTGTGTCTGCTTTAAATATCCCCAGCTGAGAGTACAGAGCTCTGTCTACAGATACCATTGCTACAGACAATACAGATCATGCTCAGTTGAAGCATGTATATTTCAAAGAGGAAAGAAAAAAAATCATTATAAAACTAGAGTCAGTTAAAGATTCAGCTTTTTGGATGGTGAAGAATAAACTTTCATTTCCCTGCTTGGTTTTCAGACAGTGACACCACTGGTGTAGATTACAAATCTGCCACAAGTTGGTTTTAGGTGGAAAACGATTGTAGGTGTGTGTGTTGTGTGAAAACATAAACCACATGAATATGTAAACTCATATTGCAAACTTCCTTTTTAATCTTTGTTCATGTTGTTCTGTACCTTTTTTTCAGGATAGTTTGAATTACACGTGTGTGGCTACACTTATGCTCTGAATATACAAGGAAGCCTGTGATGAAAGCATGAATGCATAGCAATTTACATATCATGGTAACGTAACATGCCTCTTGAATGCAGAGTCTCAAAGACCTAAGACAGCAACATTTGATGGACTTGACTGAGTATCTCACTTCAAGATACAAAGGACAAAAAAGTGAAAATTCTATTTCTTTGTACAAATGGAGAGGCTCTCAATGTCATTTAGTAAAATATGTTTGCTCCTTAACTGACAGGTCTCATCAAAATGCTTTATTTTCTAATTTAAGTAAGAACATCCATAGTGGTATTACTCCTTACCACTTCTTATGTGAAAACTGAGTTCTTCTCAGGCAAAGAGAAATTCTGTAGCTTAATTTCATGCAGCATTTTTTTAATAGAGTGAGGAATCTATTAAATAATTTCAGACTTTTATGTGGAGCTTTTCTTTTGCGCTCTTTGTAGGCTTTGAATTCTCTTAATTGTTGGCGGTTGTAGATGATTTACATGATACTGTCTTGGTGTAGTGCTGAAGAACAAGACATATATTTTTCTAATTTCTGATATGTGATATTATTCCTACCTTTTTTGTCCTTTTTATTTTAGGGTAAGAGAATTTGGGCAAGATCTATGAGGGGATGTAGTTAGGCCCTTGAGAACTGCAATCAAGAGGCAGATGTACTTTACCATAAGGTTTAAGTTGTTCATATCAACCTATTTGTGGATTCTGAGCATATGTAGTACTAGCTGATAGAGAGAAAATGTAAAGAGCTTGTCTTAAGTAGCCTGAGGTCTCTCTAAGAACTTAAGCATTGTTCAGGATTTCATTACGCTGTCTTTGAGGCCAAGTTTGGGAAACCTGAATTAACACCACTTTCCTCTAAACTAGACTGCTGATAGGAAATAATATATTGTGTGGGTAATAAATACAATAACTTTTGTAGATTTCAGTCTCCATTATTTTCAATTTTTCAGAAAGATGTTTCCTTTTGAACTTTGTCAGAAAGCATTGTAAACATTCATAATGTGAACTTTGAGTAGAGAGATACATATTGATACAGTGATAATTTAATTATGCTGTCGTGATTGTTTGCTTAGCTCATTTCAGTGCTCTGCTAGAAATCTAGGATGAGGAAATAATGCTCCCCATGCATTAGACAGGTTTATATGTGATAGTCAATTAATACGTTTGCAGACAGACCCTTTAAAAACACAGGGAACGTGGCTGAAATTTTATCATTCCTTATTCCAAAGTCCATCCTCCCTCACCCAGCTATTCAGTTTTTATTTCCACTGTGTGTACCAGCCCTTGAGCATGTGATCCTGTGAGCATTTTATATCTCCTAATTCTGTCAGACCAGGATTCCCCCGTTATCATGTCAGAAGTTTGTCAGTAGTCAACTGCTCCACCCCAAGCACTTGGTTTGCCCCCACTTGACAAGAGTATTCTTCTCTTGCTCCTGAGGTGCTGGTAGAGTAGACTAGGAACTGATGTGTGAGATACTTTCCTGATCCATTGCAAAATGTGATGTATGAAATTGTGGGAAGTGACTGAGTTCACACAGGTAATGCATCAAATTTAATTTTGTAGGCAGGTGGAGAAAAATCCTCCTGGGCTACTCTTTGCGGGGATGTTTGGAGCCATCTGATGCTTTTGTCTGGTTCAATGATGTATGTCTGTTCTGTGCAGGCTGTCACGATTTGTCATATCTGTGAGGTCATGGGCCACAAGACATCTGCACCACGAAGACCAAAGACCCGATTCTTTCCTAGAACGTATCCGAGGGCCAGAGCTCATAGAAGTGTCCAGTAGGCAAAGTAACATCCGCTCCTTTCTGGGTATGCGTGAGCGCCCCGGGGGAGTAAACAGGTAAGAAGATGTGTTTATACTTTAAACGAAGATGACTGAGGTTATGGCATTTTCTTGGTGATTAGGATGTGAGTTTTATTTTAAGAAGAGGGTAAGGAGCTTAGTGTGGGAGATGAACAGGATATCTAATGCTGCCCGGGAATCTTCACATAACAGAAGTGTTGCAGCTTTCAGCTGAATTTCTCTTTCCCCCTCAAACACACTGTGGCAAAGATCTTGAAGTAGAGGATTCTGATCATGCTGCTTCAGGTAGAATGGTTTCTTAGAAGTGGAATTTTATCATATGCTACCTGTGCAACTTGATGTTGCTAAACTCCTCTCTGCTGAAGATGAATGCAATTTCAATTTCAAGAGTCTAGGTTGTTGCTAGTTGTGGCTTTTCAGGACATTAATATTATGCACATTATCTGCAAGCATTAGGAAACTCCAAACACACAGTTGTGCAAAATGTGTCATGGCTTTGTTACACCTACTTAGGTGTTCAGCTGCTAACATTACAGAAGGCTTCTGATGCAAAAATGAGAAAATCTGGCTGCTGACTTAACTTACTGGCACATAGTCTTTGGTATGGAAGACAAGTTCAGTCTTAAAGTTTTTCCAATAAAACAACAGAAGCTTGCAAGAGAAACCTTTATGTGTTTACAGTCTTTTGACTTGATAAATTATTACTACTTTATAAATACATGATACAGTGTTTTAAACAACTCCAGCTAAAAGAGAAAAATGAAGTCCCAAGACGTAAGTGGACTTTCTATTTGTCATTATGCTTTGAAGCATAGAATCCCATGTTTTTTTGCATAAAGATTGGTGGGTAAGCAAGTAATGAGTTGATTTGTTTCAAAATATCAGCTAGTAATTCAGATTAAAGCAAGAACCTTTGAAGAGCTATGCATGATGCAGGTTACCTTGATTTGTTGTGGTCCAGCACAGCCTTGTTACCTTCACTTGATCTACTCCTTAGAAATTAGCTCAAAAGTACATTTTGTTGAATTAACCAGACTGAATTTTCAGAAGTCTGGAACAGTAGCAACTGCAGACTTGAAGTAATTAGAGAGGACAACATTGATCCTGGGCCAACAAACCTCTATATAAAGCTATTAGAAGTGAATTTGGGAGTATCTTTGCCTTCTCAGTTTTACACTGTTGCCACGTGACAGTAACTCCTAGTTGTTCTAGTTCTACCATGAGGGCTTAATTCTGGCAGGTGTGCTTGTTAATTATCCACAAGTCTTGACACTGCATCTGTGAAGACTTGAAAGGATTGAAGAAAGCTTAAAAAAAAAAAAAAAAAAAAAAGTAGCCAGATGAGTACGGAGCTAAAATTAGTCAGATGCATGTTGCCATGCACTAATACACCTGAGAACAAGCTTCAGACATCAGCACGAGGTAAAAAGAAACCGCTCCCCTTGAAGTAGTTATGCAAAGGCGCTTATCACGGCAGTCAAAGTTGACCTTCCTAATCTCATCAGTGCATATGTGAGAAGCTAGTAAGTCAGGCCGTCGTGTTGCTAAACACGTGTATGAAATACCAACAGTCTTTACACTCTTTAATGTGTTTTATTTAACCTGCTGCAGTCACTGGCCCTTGGCCAGGCTTAATGTCAACTATAGCAACAACACCAACGAAGAGTAAGTACTGGTAACTCCCAAACACCTTTCTGCCACTAGTTCCTTCTCTTTTCCTATTTCCAGCCTAGTAACATTTGTAGTATAGACTCCTTATCTCTTCCTGAGCCTTTCCCGAGAATATAGTTTAATTATAAAGAAAGATCTAGTTTTCTTAGTATGAAAAGCATCCTTCTTGCTCCCTGTGAACTTGTTTTTGTCTGAAGTTACCCTTACCTCTCAAGGAATGAATTTGATTCAGCATTTAGTCCCTACCTCCTCTAGTTCAGCTGGCTGATTTTACTGTATTGCTGATTGATTTATTAATTCTTCGGTTTTGAGGTGACATTCATATATTGGTTTTCTAATAGTGATTTTCTTCTTGTAACGCACTATTTTTTGCAAATTGTAACGTCCCTTTTTGCAAATCAAGTGCCCCTGGAATTTCAAGCTGTCAAATGAGAAGTGGGTACTGATCAAGGTACCAAGAAAACACTCACGTGTGCAGTCTAAATGAAAACTAACAGTCTTCTTAAAATGTGTGTTTCAGTTCAGCAGTTATTGTTGGTGTAGATGTAGAGGAAGTGACAGGCAACGTAGTAAGACTTGCATTGCAACAGAAGCTCTGACAGAAGCTTTGGAGCCTGTTTTATGTATTTGACAAGATATTTCACGTTGTTACACCAAAGAGAAATCTCATGAAAAGGTGAAGAGCTCCTGTAATTTAAAATCACCCAACACCAATGTATGTTGCAAGCTGAGGACGCACCTGCTCTGTAGCATCCAGCAGCAGACCTGTTCGCACACATGATGATAGTGAATTTTTTTTTCATTGCTTTCCAGATGAAAACAAAAATTAAAAATAATCAGGACAGTTTCTGATTATGTCAGAAATAGTGCTGGGCAAATCTTGGTTTTTTCTTCAAATAGTTCCATCATGGGCTAGTTCAAACTGTACATTTTAAATGATGCTGCAAAATCTCTGTGCACATACATGAACAAGAGGTCTTCCTTTTCCTCAAGCAACTTTTTAGTTTGGTTTGCATAACTTTTATTAAAAAGGAAATTCAGTGTGCAGTGAATGGTGACAGAAATGTGCAGAACTTTATTCACATTGGTATAAAAAAAGTGCAAAAATCCTGGAGCTTAGCCTCCTAGTCAGGGCCCAAAGGACCGATTAAGATGGAAGTGCTGCTTTCTTACTCTGTTTCTGACAATGACTCATGTACCTTGGGCAAAACTTTGATCCTTCCAATGTTTCATTATTTTTAAATGAAGACAACACCTGCCTGTCTACTTGCCTGACAGTGTGAAACACACTTGATTTGAAAACTACATGACAGATGAGAAATGTAAATATTTGACTCATTCAAAGATTGTGACAGTGTTTTTACAGGGGCTGATGAAGATATGTTTTCTAAGTCTGAAGGTGCATGCTCCTTTTAATGTGCTGGAAACACAGAATGGATGCCACTGTATTGCTATCAAAGACGGCAGACACAAATAACACTTTTATTAGTTACTGGATTCCAGTTTACTCAGTAGCACTGATAAAAAAGATGCAGGTCTTTTTAAAGCTTCAGGATTTTCATTATGTTAAACACCTAAGAGTACCTGCCTTCGGGGAACTGTAGGTGATGCTTTCAAGTCTTTGATTACAGCCGACCTTTTCCTCTGAGTGACTTCCACCACCAGACTACAAGTAGGTGAGAATATGATACATTGGGAGTTACACAATGGAAAGATGAACAGAGGGCACAGAAATAGAAGAAACTCACTTATGAAAGATACATGTAGTTGACAGATGAGTTTGTAGGAGATCTCGGGCCAGAGAACAAGTATTGGCTTTAGATGCCACTGCTGTGTAGAAATTAGCCTTGGTAAATGGAAAACTGCTTTTTTGAGTTGAGATGCATGTGTAAACAGAAGATTGGTCGACCCAAAGGTTCTTTCCTCCTCCAATTATGCTCCCTTGCAGTGTATAATTTTAAAGGTTTCGGTGGTGTTGGTCAGCTTGAGGTGTGCAAGATCTCAGCATTTTTTAGCAAATGGAGAAGAATGTCTGAGCAAACACAGACACCTGCATCTGAACTAGGCAACCCATTCTTCCTTTGCAGTTGATGGAAAGAAAAAATTGCTTTTAGGGCACAGATCATCTTGTAAATGTGGAGTATGAGGTATGGATTATCTCATAGATACAGTAGGTCTCAACTGTGGAGATCTGAAACAGGTTGGCTTAATCATTTTGACTGTAAATCATTTCTAAAATAACTACTCTGTAGTTAAATGCGACACGCCTCTTTTCTCTGCATTTGCTGCTTTTGTTCAGACATTGACTGGGATTCTTCTCCGAGGCAATTGTTGAAGCCAGAGGTAATTAATTAATTATATCTATGTTGCTTTTGAAGAACTGTGAGAGGAAATTCAGCTTTATTTCATTTAATTACCATTAAAGCTTCAGGCAGTCACTATGAGGTTTTGGATATGCAAAGAATATTGACAGTTTTTTAGGCCATTTGAAATTCTATTATCATTTGGTAGATTTTAAATGCCTGATTCTAAAGAAAGAAACAAACTGGAAGCATTTAATTAAAATCAGCCAGGTAAACTGATGTCTGCAAAGGTCAGGAAAGCGTGGGTGACTAATGAGCAGAATCAGCCAGCTGGTTACCTGATGTGATGGTGTGGTGGTATTTGAGAGGTCCCAGCCTGCAAACCGTTTTTACCGGTTGGATCCCTGTCCTGCTCTGTCCAGAGTCTAGTTTAGTTTCCTGTACCTCAGCATCCACCCTCTCTCTTAACTGCTAGAATATTGGTAATATTGCTAAGCCTTACATTATGTTGTACAGAAAAAAGGAAGAAAAGAAAGAGGTTAAAGAGGAAAAGAAAGAGGAAAAAAAAGAGGAAAAGAAAGAGGAAAAGAAAGATGACAAGAAAGAGGAAAAGAAAGATGACAAGAAAGATGACAAAAAAGATGATAAAAAAAAAGAAGAGTAAGTATAAAGAATGAATGTGTGCTTGTAACACACCTCCTACACTACAAGGCATGGTGTGGCATTTCATTGTTACACTTCCACGACAATTATTGTTCTGTAGGTTGCAGAACTGTCAAATCTTTAATATGTTTCCCCTTTGGAAAGGTGCAACTGCTCAAAAACTTGTTGCATCTTTACGACCTATGTTTACACTTGTCACAAACAGCTTCCTAGGTCAGTAAAAGGGAATTCAGCTATCTCTGGCTGCTTTGATTTGCTGTTGAAAATCACTTTTTTACTATGAGGGCATTTTAGGACAGCAGCCTGCTTTGCAGATCTACACAGGCTTTTCATTGTTCCACAATGTCCATAATGATTCAGAGCAGATGAACCAAAAGTCTGGTTTGGACAAGGAGCAAAAATCCTACATGTAGAAAATTACAGATTTACTAATAACTTTAGGTGTTACACTGACTAGCATATTTAATTGCTTAATATGGTGCAGTTCATTAACCGAGATAATTAGAATGCTTTTAACAGAAATGGATCCTGCTCTTGTTTTGCTCCCCCAAAGCTGACCCAAGTGTAGTACAATTTAGTATTAATAGTCATTAAAAATAACGATGATAGCATATAAAAATATGCATTTGAGTAGACTTCACAGTTAAGGAGTATGTTAGAGTAATATACTGGAAGTTTGTATGTATGCATATGGTAGCAAGTGCAATGTAGGCTTGGGGACATGTAGTTAGGAACTGCTTCCAAAGGTGGTTTTCAGCCTGGGCAATGTGAATTCTTACTTTTTCCAAAGTTGGGTGAAGCAGATAGGGTGAAGCTGATATTTGGTATCTCATCTAGAGCTGCCTGCACGGATACTTTCTCTTAGGCATCTGTGTGTTCATCATGAGATATGCTGCCTCCAGAAGAGGGAGATCCAGCAGGTCACTTCATTACATTTCTAGTGTAAATCTGCACGTTTCACTTTACAGGAAGAAAAAAGAGATATTTGTGTTAGATCCTTCAAGCAATATTTACTACAACTGGCTGACCATAATTGCAGCACCCGTGTTCTATAACTGGTGTATGCTCGTGTGCAGGTATGGATTTAAGTTAATAATTTTAGGTTTCAAATTCAGTGTCTCATTGTGTTTCCTATATAAATCATCCTCTAATCTCCCTGCAGTATTTTTTGGGTGAGTTACCTAGAAGATTTACGGTTCATATACCCATAGGGATATATGATATACATACCACTGAGAATAGATGACCGATGTTTCTTTTTTACCTTTTTGTCTAAAACCGGTTTGTTGTAACTTGCAACAAGTCCTTGTGAGCAGCTGGCTGTGGCCTTTGTGTGCCACCTCCTGGCTAGATGCAGAGGTATGCCTTGGCCACTGCAGGCTCAGTAACCACTGCTAGAGACAGGTCTTCTCATCACCCAGTAGAGAACAGAAGGGAGGGGTGTGGGCAGTGTTGGGTCATCTTAAATTAGTATCATGCATCTATAGATATTTGAAGGGGAGGAAGATTTTACTCGAGTATTTATTTTCCCTTGCAAAATGCGGAAATCAGTTTGAGTCAAAGAAAAAAAAAAAAAAGATGATGAGGAGAAATGAGGATGGCTTACCATTCAAAACCAGATCTTGTATTTGGGAATTATCTTAATGGACATGTGTATCCCATGAAATCTGATGCGTGTTTAATTGTACAGATGTGTGCATTCCTCCTAGATAAGTGCACTTGTGTGGCATATATGTGTTTAAGTTTTGTTCCTGATCTGAACATCTTTTAATTCTGAAGGATCCTAGTTTCTGTTTAGACATCGTTCTAGTGTGCAGATGTCTAGGCATGGGGATACGCTGCCTGTAATTCTTCAGTGCCAGTAATGTGCGCTAACATGCTGCTAGGACACACGTTGCAGGTACTCTGCTTATGCAGTTGGTGTAAATGTTTCTTGTTTGTCTGTCCTTGTTTCTTTAGAGCCTGCTTTGATGAGCTACAAGCTGACCATCTTAAATTATGGGTGTTCTTGGATTATAGCTCCGATATCATCTATGTTATTGACATGCTTGTCAGATTCAGAACAGGTGAGTCCTTCTGGGGTTTTACAGTGTTTTCAGATACAGCATGGGTATAAACGCTGGAAAGCAGAAATTCCTGTGGAGTCTGACCAGCGTAGTATCCCGTCTCCAGCACAGCCCAATAGTGGGGACTCTGGGGAGATGAAGTGTCTGATCAGCTTGGATTGTTTTAAGGCTGGACATCCCAACATCTGCACTTCACTTACCTCAAAATTCAGTTCTGTCAGTGCCTGCCAGGCATGCCAAGTGCTGACTGAAATAGCTGCTGCATGGGGAAGGGAGAATAAGGCACTTTGCTTGTCGTGATCATGGTATATTGTTTGTGCTCTTGTGAGCAAGAAACCAACAGCAGCCCACAAGTGCTGCTTTCTTAGCCAAGCTGTGCAGCATCCTGCTCAGAAGTGATGACTGAGTTGGTCAAGTGCAAGACCTGGCACCTGTCTCAGCCTAGAGCCTGCAGCCTTCTGCTGGAACCTGCAAGGCTGCCCCTCTGCCACCAACTGTCCCTGCAGCCTCTGCCGGGGCCTGGCTGGGTCTCCCACTGCCTGCTGGTGGTGTAGGGGCAACCAAGGAGGGTGATGGGGTGGGATTAACCCAGGCACCTCTGCTTAGGTCCTGCCTTCCTGAAGGAAGTGTGAACCTGTGAGGGCTGTGCCACGTCACCTTCAGCATCCTGTCCCTGTTTCTGTAGCTCAGGAGCATGCCCAGCCGATACAGATTCTAGCCTTAAAGGGAGATCTGTTTTAAGCTAAACAAGGCCATAATATAGGCCTAAGCAATCACATACAGTGATCCACACCATTAAATTGCTAGAATAGTCCTTGATGTACTTTGGTGCATGAGCGTTGGTGTGTGCCAGCTAGCACTCTCAGGCAGTGTCTGGGCACAGCTGGAAGGACAGCAGAGGTTGGGTGTTGTTCACGGTATCATTTCTGAAGGGGGCTGGGAGAACTTACATGTGAATAGAAGCTGTCATGGCAGCTGGTCTCAGGGCCAGAAAACGTTTCCTGGCTTGTTCTATTTACTGGTATGGATGCATCCCCAAAATGTGCCTTGAAAGGGTCCGAAACCACACTGATCACTATAAAAATGAGAGTTCCTTTAAATCTTTTATTTTCACATTTATTTTGATTTTTTTTTAAACCGTGCTGACAGCTTGACATTAATTATGGCTTGTGAGAAGTTGTAAACATTATTACAAGACAGAGGCTAAAATGCTGTCATGTTGGGAAGCAGTCAACTCATGGCAATCCAAATTCTTAAACTTAGCAAGCACCTTGTTCAACAAGGAAGTCTATTTCAGATAGCAGCCTAAATCACAAGACCGCTATATTTGAAGCGGGGCAGGGGGGCTTCATCTTCTTTGTGTGGTTAAAATGTTGATTGTGCCAGCTAAATTTCTCTTCTGCAGTTATACCTGTTATCGTAATGGGGAAAAAAACGAGCAGAAAATGTTGATTGTGCCAGCTAAATTTCTCTTCTGCAGTTATACCTGTTATCATAATGGGGAAAAAAACGAGCAGAAACTGGACATGTCCAGGCAATGCAAGTTACAAAATTTCCATAGGCTGTCCTAGTAATGATTGTATGGCCGTTAAAGCGTGGTTGGAAGGTCAGCTTTGCAGGCCTGGATCGGAACTGCAGAATTGCTGCAGAGATCCCTTGAACACTTAGGTACAGGTGTCTGCTGCAGTTTCAGGCACTCAGATAAGGAAGTAGCTTCTTTTAAGTGCTGAGATCTTTGTCAGCTCTCTTAACAATGCCTCCTGGTTCTGTCTGTGCCTGCTGCCTTTTTCTAACAGCCTGCAAGGTCCACCTGCCCTGAGGCAGAGGTCCTGGAAGCTTCTGGGGAGGAGCGTGACTCCCTGCTGTCTAAGGGCAGAGACAGGCTTTCAACTGGGACCTGGGTAGCCCTGCGACTATCGTGGTCCACATCAGCTCCTCTGTGGTGCATTCCTGTCTAGCTGCAGGGCCAGTTTCACTGTGTTTCACCTATGTGGTGACTCTGCACTGTGGAGCAGAAAAGATCCATGTCTCTCAGTGGCTGCTTGTGTTTAGCATACCTTACGTTTTAATGCTTTCAAAAGCTTTTACTATAGGACTTCAGTTCTGTGAGGGAGGCAAAAAAAGAGCTGAGGAGCTTTTATCTCCCTTCAGGAAGAAGGTGTTTTCAAAGTTATTTTTAATAATTTTGAGTCAGAAATTCATCTGCCTGGCCAACTTTTCTGTTCAGTTGCATGACTCTTAATATTTGACCAGCTTTTTCAGTAGTTTTCTGGGAGGTAACACATTCATGGCACAGGAACTACTTCCATTTGTAGTCACCATCAGTTTGCAGATATCCAAAAACAGATACACACATAGACATGTGCAGTTACACACATGCACATAACAGAAGTACAGCTGGGCTGTGCAGGGCACAAAGAAATGCAGCTTGGTCTTTCTCAGCAGATGCTTCCCTGAGAAAACTGCTGCTTGTAGATTGCTAAGGGATTAACAAAATGTGATAATCCCCCATACATAAGGAATGGTTTGCTTTTCTCTCAGTGGACTTCTCCTGACTGGCCTAGCGGGCAGGCAGTTGACCCCCACCCGCAATTGCATCAAGTATCTTGCAGTGCATAGGCTGTTCCCTGTGAACATTTCCAGAGCCTTGAGCTTTCAGAGGTACAAAACAGCACTGTGGCTGTACTGCTCAGGCAGCCTTTCTATGTTATAGCTGACCTTCCAACCACGCTTTAACGGCCATACAATCATTACTAGGACAGCCTACGGAAATTTTGTAACTTGCATTGCCTGGACATGTCCAGTTTCTGCTTGTTTTTTTTCCCATTACGATAACAGGTATAACTCAGGCATCTCTTACACAGATGCAGTCTGCTTTAAGGTCTCTTACTGCAGTTTATGTCTTCTTATAATTTTTTAGACTCCAAAATACTTTCCAAAGTCTTCGGGTGAAGAAATACCAATATACAAAATTCTGCTTAGTAGCTCTCTCACTAGAAACACAAAAAAGTTGCAAAGGGTTTTCCCCAAATGAAAAGGAAAATCCTGTCAGCTTTAATATTGGGCACAAGAGGAAAAGCATAGCTTGGGGAGGGGAAAAAACTGGATTTCTTTATCTCAAGGTTATTTATATTGTTTGGAAAGATTTCCATCAATCCATTATGCGTACTTATTCTTGGTATTTATTTAAAAATATTCCACTCTGATTTTATACACAACTGCTTAACACTTGCTTAACTTCAGTTATGACTCATGCCAATGATTCATGAAAAATGAGACAGTTTTGCAAAGATAACTAAAAGAAAAAGATACAGCTATCCCAGAATAGGGTGGAAAACTGTAGGGAGCACTGTGGTAATTATAGAGTCACTGCTCTTTATCATTATATGTCTTCTCTGAAACTCAGTTGAAGTATTTAAATTTGCACTTAAATGTTTTTCATTAAATGAACTTATAGTGTATCAATGTCTTACGCAGAACAGTACAAATTGTAATGTTCAGATATCTGAAATGTAAGTCACTCAGTACTGTTGACTGTATTTTCATTCTAACAAGGAAAATATGTATTTTTATTCTTTGAAGGCTTCCTTGAGCAAGGCTTGCTAGTGAAGGATGAAAAGAAATTACGAGATCATTATACCGAAACTCTGCAGTTCAAACTGGATTTGCTGTCTCTTCTGCCAACAGACCTGGCATATTTAAAGATTGGTTTGAACTACCCTGAACTGCGATTTAACCGCCTGCTGAGGATTTCTCGGCTGTTTGAGTTTTTTGACCGTACTGAAACGAGGACAAACTATCCAAACATGTTTCGTATTGGAAATCTTGTCTTATACATTCTTATCATCATCCACTGGAACGCATGTATATACTTTGCAATTTCGAAGCTCATTGGATTTGGAACTGACTCTTGGGTCTACCCCAATGTGTCCATTCCAGAGTACGGGCGCCTGTCTAGAAAGTACATCTACAGTTTGTACTGGTCAACGCTTACGCTGACAACCATTGGAGAAACACCTCCCCCGGTGAAAGATGAAGAGTATCTCTTTGTGGTCATTGACTTCCTGGTGGGCGTGCTCATCTTCGCTACCATTGTCGGTAACGTGGGCTCCATGATTTCCAACATGAACGCCTCCAGGGCAGAGTTCCAGGCCAAAGTGGATTCCATTAAACAGTACATGCATTTCCGAAAAGTGACTAAGGATTTGGAAGCCAGGGTTATTAAGTGGTTTGATTACCTCTGGACCAACAAGAAAACAGTGGATGAGAAGGAGGTTCTCAAAAATCTACCTGACAAGTTGAAGGCTGAAATTGCCATCAATGTCCATTTGGACACGCTGAGGAAAGTGCGTATATTCCAGGATTGTGAAGCTGGACTTCTCATTGAGCTGGTGCTGAAACTGAAACCTACGGTCTTCAGTCCTGGGGACTACATTTGCAAAAAGGGAGATATTGGGAGAGAAATGTACATTATTAAAGAGGGAAAATTGGCTGTGGTGGCAGATGATGGCATAACCCAATTTGTAGTCCTAAGTGATGGCAGCTACTTTGGTGAAATCAGCATCCTAAACATCAAAGGCAGCAAATCTGGCAACAGGAGGACAGCCAACATAAGGAGTATTGGTTATTCGGATTTGTTCTGCTTGTCTAAAGATGATTTAATGGAAGCCCTCACAGAATATCCAGAAGCCAAAAAGGCTTTGGAAGAGAAAGGGCGACAAATTCTGATGAAAGACAATTTAATAGATGAGGAAGCAGCAAAAGCAGGAGCTGACCCAAAAGACTTGGAAGAAAAAGTAGAAAAACTTGAAACAGCTCTGGATACACTGCAGACCAGGTTTGCGAGGCTCCTGGCGGAATACACCTCATCTCAACAAAAGGTGAAACAGAGACTTACCAGAGTAGAAACCCGAGTGAAAAAGTACGGTAGTGGCACCTTATCAGTTGGAGAAGCAGATGCTGAAAACCCTGAGGAGATAAAGCAGTAAATGGAGTATTTGTATTTCCTCATTTACTGGAGAAAGTTGAAGCGTGTGAAAGCCATAAATGTATGTAAATATGCGTGTGCATACATAGACATGATTATTTTTATATGAACTCAAGAGAATGGTTTTTAGCATTTTTAACTGAAGCAGTATTTTCTTGTAAATAGAACATTGTCACCTTCTTAGGGGGAGACTTGGTCTGGTATTTGGGTACTTTTTTGTACTGGGAGTGGGTTTCTTACAAGTCATGCTCAGAACGTCTGTTGTGTATGGTCCATGTAGGTCTTGACACATTGTCTCTTCCCACGCATGTTGCATTAAGGCGGCATGGTACTTAAAGTAGAAGGGATTTGGGGTTTTTAAGGGCTTAAAAAACATTTCTAGGGTACATGCTCTACCTTGCTACCTTAGTGGCTAATTAAATGCATGGACACAGATCTGGGCTTCTCAAAAATCTTTGTTCTTCCAGTGAAGCATCTGTGCGAAGAGTTGGACTACAGCTAAGCAGCTACACATACCTCGCCTATGCAGTGTAGCCCTGCACCTGTATGCAACAGCCATGCGTTCTGATGCTTTAGTTTGATTCTTTCTAATGAGCTGGGCTCTGCACAAAGGGCTGTGCTGACAGAGCAGCAGTGCTCACTCATGTCCTTTCTGGCATGGTCTGTGACGGCCTTTGCTGCTCTGCAACTGCTTCGCTTGGGGAAAAGACTGGGAGATCCTTTTTTTTTTTTTTTTTTTTTTTTTTTTTTTTAGCTTAGCCCCATCTTCACTGTCAAAACCCTCACTTGGAAGGGAGTCCCCAAATGCTCAGTAGGGGAAGGTATTTGTGGCAATACAGCTTCACTAAACCTGGGAACAGAGAACAGGACCCTGGTGCGTGCAAGCTCCTGCATGTGGAAACTTGAGTGAATTCCCTCTCGGCACAGAGGGCGGTCCCAGAGGGAGGCTGCTGAGAAGTTGCATGGGCTGGCAGAACAGGCTGTCCCTGCCTGCCAGCCCGCTTCAGCTCACGACAGGGTTTCTGTGAGGCAGGAAGAACAAGCTCTGCGTTGCAGTCATTCCTGCTGCCAGGCCTGTGTTTCCTTCCTATTTCTTTAAGGATGCCTACTACACCTCCCTTCGCTATTTACCGCCAGTTTTTCTCTGAAGTAGTTGCTGCACCACCATGTTTCCGTTAGGGAGAATGAAGACCACATCTGCTCAGGTCCTGCTGACAGCAGCCTAGCTGCGCCGGTTGCTTTTCTGCTCACTGCAGGGTAGTCATCTCTGCCGTCGGTCTGGCTCTGAGGTGAACAGAGAGGTCTGGTCCACTCAGCCTGCTGTGCTGTTCTGGGCAGAACGGTACCAGGAAGGTTTCTTGCTCCATCACTTTGCAGCTTCAGGATTTGCCTCTTACACACTCCTCAGCCTCCTCCACCCTGCTGATTCCAGTTTCTTTCCAGGCTCCTCTCCCTTCCTCTGATATTCCTTCAATATTCTCCCGCTGGGAAGATACTAGCTTTCATTTTTTGCTGTACAGTATTTTTCTGTCATGTAGGTTTCCCTGCATTACTTTCATCCTCCAGCACCTCACTGACTTCAGTTAAGTACAGAGTAGCAGAGGCTGTTCAGCATCTATGGCACAGGGGCTGGATCCCACAGAGGCATTAGGTATCACCATGGGCAGTGCTCTGCCCTTTAGTTGGCCTCATCCCTGACAGGAGCCATAACAGCATGTGGGAATAGATGGCCTGTTGGAAAATAGGTAAGAAACCCACCGAGAAGAGGGTGGTTTACCTAGACCGTAGTAAAACGTAAAGAGGCATTTGCTAAACTGTGTACAACTTCTCTGACTAAGTGCTCATTCCTGGGCAAGCAGCTGTACCCCTCCTATTGACGCTTTTGAGCCTGGTGAGAGGCAAATCTAACGGGGACTAAGGAATGAGGCTTTTCCAGCAACACTGGCAAAGGGACCACCAGGTAGGAGATGTCCACACATGGCCCACATCTAAACTCCCGTTATCAGCCTAGAAGCCAACTAGACTTGGGTATCTGCTGTAGGCTGGGCTTAACCTCTATAATCAAGACTTCCACTGACTGTAACGAGGGCTCTGGAAAGTAGCCAAGACCTGTATGTGGCCAGTGGAGTCTGGGAGTTTTGGTCCTTCAGCTGAACCTTGTCTGTGTTTTCTCCAAGGGCTTGAGACAAACGGGAGAGATAAGAGAGGCTGCTTTTGGCAGGGGTCTAGTGCCCTCGCTCCCGCACCGAGGAAGGCAGGGCTGAGGAGAAGCTGGGTGCCGGCTAGCTGCAGTGTGCCACTGTAAGCACGGAGGGCAGGGTCACAGGCAGCTGACCTCGCAGCTCTCGCCTTGTAACAAGAGGCAGGTACCGCTCTTGCCTTTGGCCGATGTGCACTGCTGTGCTCCTCAAACGCCGTACCCAGCAGGGGTTTCATACTTACCGTCATGTTCTACATCAGTCGTCATTCTCTGTAAATATCTAACTAGCTACCTATCGTACTACAGCTGTTCCAGCCTACTAGGTATATACAAATAGAACTGTTTAAAGTATTATTTATACCAAATTTATACCTGTTAAAAAAAACCACAAACACAAGAATGCTTCTTTACCTGCTGGATCACAACAGCTTAATCTATTGGTTAAATACATGCTTGCTTTTCCCTTTTTCATGCCTCTTGGTCTGGTTTTCGCATGCCAGAAAAAGAGCTATTTTGATGCTATTGGCTTCAGTCACTTCAAAATATACAGCTTTTGGCATGGTGAAATTACATCCTTTGGTGTCTTTCATCTGTGTAAGATTTTTCTCCCCTTCTTTAATGTGGCTACAGCATGTACATTAAAATATTTTTGAGTAATGTTCAAGCATTTCTGTGTTTCCTCTTATCCATATCCCTCTGGACTTCAGCGTTTCATGACAGCCTTTGATCGTGCCAATATCACACGGCCCAGAAAATTGTTAGCTGGAACGGAGATCTGAAGTGACAGAAAACCGAGTGGGAATGGTGGTGTTCTCCCCTCACCGTGGGGCAGCTGGCACATCCCTTTGGTCTTGTGCCCGGTTTCAACACCGTTGCTGCGCCTGCAGATACCACGCAGGCACAAGAGCCTGACTGCCACCCTGCTTCCCCAGTGGGGCACGGAGCCCGCCGGGCTCCTCATGCCGCTGCCACCTTGTCTCCTGTCCCCTTCCCTGGCTCCGTGCAGGGTGACACAGCAGGGACGGTGCCTTGTCCAGCAGAAACAAAAGCGTTTGCAGCTTTCAGCTACTTGCACACACGTCACCTACCAAAAATCCTCCCCCCTCCCTCACCAAGGCATCAGGCAGCACCTGGCCTGGCCCTTCAGCCCCACCACAAGAGAAAGCAAGGCATGGGACAGCTCTTACAGAGCACGTGAACACAAGCCCTAAATCTGCACACAGGGCTTTAATGGCCACAGTGCTCACCTCGCACGGGCACAGGGGCCAGCCCAGGTGGGTGGCCGTCGGGTGGGACTGGAGCTCCCAGCTGCCTGTGCTGATCAAGACACTCGACAGACAAGGCCTGAGGTGTTCGAACATCTGCGGCAGGTGCAAATGGAGGGTAAAGCTGGTGGAGCAGCGCTGCCATGCTCCCGGCGCTGCTTGGCATGAGCTCTTCCAGGGAAAGCACCTCGAGTCACGGGCCCTGCTCCCCAACAGCAAGTGATTCAAGCCTTGCTTGCTCTCCAAAGCGGTCTCAATAGCAGCACCCCATTCTTTTCCCCTCATCCCCTACTATTATTTTACTTCAACAATTTTTACAGTAGAAAGCTCTGCTCTGGAAGATTCAATGAACTAGACGACAGAAATGGTGGTAACAGCAAAACGGCACCTGTATTTGTACAGGCCCCTCACAGCCGAGGGCTGGGGTTAGCCTGACTGCGCAGAGCAGCCCGGGGAAGGAACAACCCTGCATTTAACCCTTTTCTCTAAGACATCTGCTTTTCAGTTTCATTCCTGCCAAATATTTAGAAATGTACAACCAGAGAAGGCTCTGTTTTACCTTAAGAAAGAAACTGTTCCTTTTGCTTTCCCCCACAAAAGCATCAGTGCTTTCTCTGGGCTGGTCTGTGTGTTGCTGATTTGGAAGACACATTCATTTCTGTAGGGCTGCTGACAGCAAGGATGACGGAGGGTTTCACAGGCCAAACCTAGTCTAGGTCCAGCAAGATAATGCAGTTAGGCCGACCAAAGGAGAGCTGCTCTTCATCCTGGAGATTTGTGAGAGGACAGCATTTGTACTTGGCTTCAGAGTCCCCCAGCTCTTCTATTAATGTTTCCATCCTGGAACAGACAGAAAGAATCAGACCCTCGTTTACATAATTCAGCATTCATAAAACCCCTTTGCTTACCCCTGAAAGCAAAATGAGTTCTGCACTAAATGGATCTGGCAAGTGTACAGGCAGCTAAAGCACCAGATTTCAGCTGTGACGGCTCTCCTGAGGGAAGCCATCAGTCCAGGAATCCCCCTCTCCCCCCAGCCCCGTCCACAGCCCAGAGCCCAAGGAGGGGGCTGCCTGGGGACTCCTTACAGGGAGCAGGGCTTCCCCATGCTCCCTTCCACTCTGCCTTGGGTGGATGGGGAGAGAAACACATACAAGCCCCGAGGAACAACCTCTGGGGCTAAAAGTGGTTGAGCCTTTTGTTTCTGAAATTCAAATTTTTCAGCTGTTTCCAGCTCACAAAATCAAAGGCTGTGGCTTGCCGCTGCCAACTGCCCTTGCAGCTACGCTGTGGAAAATAGAATTCTGCTGTTCTGTGGTTGCAACCCTCCTCACTCTGCACCCTAAGAGCGGAGTGAGGGGGAAAACGGAAGACTCATGTTATTTAAGCAAAATTGGTTTCTGCAACCTCAAGAGGAGGACAGCAGGTCCTCAGTTTCAAGGACAAACACTAGCTTTACTCCAGAAGCAGCAGCAGTTCTCACAAAGAGATTTCCTTCATCAGCTTTACCATTTCTGCTTGGCTTCTGCAGGGGAAGTGCAGGTTCCAGTGCCAATGGCTACAGCTCCGGTGCCAAAGGCAGTCCTCCAGAGAGGCTGGGGACGACACCGTCCAGCTCTAACAGAGTCCTGCCTTATTTGTATAGGTAAATTGGGGGTAGATTACTAAAACCAGCAGTGCAGAAATGTGAGAAGGGATTTACTAATGGTTGCTATTCCATTTTTCTTAACGTTTGTAGTGGCTGGTATCAACCTCACTGTAACAGAGCAACTGAAGAACAGTAACACAGAAAATCAGGAAAGCACAACTGTATTCCAGACTGATGGACTGCTTGATGAATAGCTATTAATTTCTAGGGGTTTTTTTCCTGTTTTGACATGTAATTTCTTCAGTTTCCTGACAGGACACCCCCCCCCCCCCCCCCCCCCCCCCCCGACATTCTCCTTTTATTCCCAGCAGCAATTTCCCCCACCTCACCCCGGACGGGGAGCCACCCCACAGCAGTCACTACATCTCCAGGTGGCTAGCACAGCAAGAACCAACGGGCACTACCTGCCTTTCCAGAGGAGATAAAGCAGCACAAAAGGCTCTTTTTTCTTTTTTTTTTTTTGGCACAGCTTGCCTCCAGGGCTGATGAATCAAACAGACCGTGCTACAAAGATCTACTCTTCTTAGGAGAGCCAACTGTCAGTTGCCCACTGAAGTACAAATATTTTACTTGCAGAACAGTGCAGATAATTCATCCAACAAACTTCAGTGGGATTCTCACTATTTGCTGATTATTATTTGCAGATTTCGTCTGTTTAAAGCAAGCCCTTGGGGCTGCTTGTTCACAGGTACTCATCCAGTGCTTGGCACAAGGAAGCCTCTCTTACACTTTGGGCACACTGTGATGAGGGAAACTATTCAGAGGCAGTTTTTTTTTAATGGATTCTGCCTACTGAAACCCCAATGCCTCATCTCCTTGAGATAACACAGCTACCTCCAACCACACTTGCATGAATGGTAGTAGAAAACCCTTATGTCTAGCAACAAAAAGCTGCAGAGCTTTTCTAGGAAAGCACCTCATGCCTTTCCGAGCACATCAGTGCCCATGACAGCTCATTTATCCTGCCGGCCATGGCCAGGCTTCTCCATGCACGGTTCAGACTGGAGCGCTGACAGTCTGGGTGAGGTTCCTGGCATACAGGCACACTGACAGAGGAGCTGCCCCAAGTGAAATACTTTCAGTTCAGGGCTTCAAGACCAACTGCTTTAAAAAGGGCTCACCTGCCATAACCTAGCTGCATCAGCCACAAGCGCTGGTAGCCAAAGGAGGATGAGCATGACCAGGAAGGAGGAGTGAGGAAAGAGCCATGCAATGCCTCCAGGCAGCCAGTGGCAGTTTTTGCAGCTGAGTGCAGGGGTGACAGAGCCATCCCAGCTCGCAGAAGCACCAAGCAGCTCAGCTTGCTGCCAGCGGGGAAGAGAGGCTGTTACAGAAGAGCCAGAACAACCTGGGGCCCCGGAGAAAGCAGACAGGGAAGCCCCTTTCTGTTGACAGCCGGCTTTCTATCACAGATTTACACATAAACATTGGCGGCCAGAAGGGGCCCATGCCAGACTGACAGGTGGCAGGGGCATCACCAGCAGAGCACGCTCCCCCTCCCCAGCCATCGCTGGTGCCACAGGCTGGAGAAGCACTGTGCAGCACAGCAGAGCTACCTACTTTGCATGGGTTTCAGTCCTACAGGGTTTCACTCACTTGTGCGTATGAAATTGCAGAGGAGACTCAGAAGGTGTTTCCTTCTGACCAACACCATCAGCCACAAGGAGATTCCAGAGGCTGCAGCCAACCTTGGAATAGGAGATTCCCAGAGGAAAGGTGAAAACAAGCGGGACAGCTGCTGGAGGCTCCAACCTTGCAAGATGATGGCAAGAAACCACCAAAGCAGCCTATTCTTACCACCCACAGCCCTGTAGCAGTGAGGCTCAGAGGCACCACTGCTTCTGGACCTCCAGCTTTTCCATTGCAACTGCTGCTCTGCAGCAGGATCCAGCAGCCAAGAGCACTGGCATCAGGCCACCTGCTGTCCCTTCGGGAGAACCCAAGAGCACAAAAGAGAGTGAAGGGACTAAAACTGTCCTGTGAAGGTGCAACAGCAGCAGTGGGTGGTTCCAGAAACAAGAGTTCCAAACCCAGCAAACCTTTCCTAGGGCTGAGACACCAAGAAGGCCTATCTCCTCCAAGAGCAAAGCCAGCCAGGAAACTGGTTTGGATGATAAAGTCAAACTGCTTATCCAAAAAGCTGCAGGTCTGGAGCAGGATTCCCTCTGGAAGGCCTGAGGACCACTGTCTGGATTGACTCCTGGCACAGGAGCGATGCTCCCACCTGCGCTGGCTGCTGGCCGCTACTGCTGGGGCACAAAGCAGAGCCTGGCAAGGGCAGAGCCCAGTGGCTGCAGCCCTACTTCAAAGCAGCTGGACAGGAATTTTGTTAGAAAGGATATCCACATGGCCATTTAGTTTGGGAACATGAGACCCTCCCCAGAGACTCAAGGTGAAAAAACTGGCCCAAGAACTACCCTTATCAGATACTCACATAAAGAAGTCTGTGTTTTGAAAATTAAAGTATTCATGTTGATGAGGCTAAAATGTCACCTGCTTTATTTTAGGTGACTTGCTACAAAGTTCACAGGATTCTTCATGTGCAGATGACAATTAATAAAATCAGTTAAAAAAACCAATGTACATAGCACAAGGGAGATTATTCTTTTGAAAACGTGCTTTCATCCAGGAAACATTCTAGTATTGAGTTTCCTATTTTTTCTTTAAATCAGTTACATTAGGAAATAATAAAATCCTCTTAATTGTATCATATTAGTTGACCTGATCTGTACCCTTTGCTGTCAAACACCGAGTGCTTGCAAAGGGAACTAATGAAATCAAATGCAGCAGCAGGTAACATATGGCAGCTCAAAACTTTGAACAGAAACATTCAAGTAGTTGTCATTTTATAGACAGTTACTTGCAAGCATCACTGCTGCTGTACTACACAGATTGGAAGCAAAAGGATGCAGGGGAAAGCCAGATTTAAGGCATTTTCTCTGTATGCAAACCCACTGGCACAGCAGAAACATACACCAGAGCTTTTGGTGACATTAAGAAGAAAGGCTTCACATCAGCTTTGCACATGACAACAGTTCAGTCACAAAAAACTGCAGCAGCTGGAAGATTGTCTTCACTTGACATTGCTCAGTACTACTTAATCAAGCCTGCGTGAGCAGCAGCATCCTTGCACACGTAGTTTATAGTTTAGCTGTGCTGCGTGTCCTTCCAAACGCAGAAGTCCAATTCCAGTGACCACTGGCTCACTTTCAGCCAGCTCAGTTTCATTTTTAAGTCAAAACTGTGCAAATCTACCCAGGAAGATGATGTAGCAGTTCCTAATGCCGCTTTATTATCCTAAAACAGAGTAATGATTCCCACCCTCTATCTCTAATGCCCTTGCCTCTTAGAAATTTCCCCCCCTAGAAATCCTGAAGCAGGATATATATTGAGCAACAAACGTTCACAAACACAAGCGTACTAGGTAGGCTTCAATTATTTACAGGACTGCTCTCTAGATGTATCCTACAGATACTGCAGAACAGAACAAATCCACACTCACATACTGCAAAGTGGCACATCAGCAATTAAAACCATCTCCCCACCAGCCCTTCTCTTCCCAAGATCCTTTACAAGCCTTGCAGTTTAAAAAAAATAAAACCTAAACACACCCCCACTTCCTTCAAGCTCCCTAGTCTCTTTCTCAAATCTGTTTCCCAACTGATTCGATTCCCACAGTGCTGGTCAGACTCTTCTGCTGACCCATCCTCTCCTCTCCCATCTCACCCTTTCACTTGCTCCTCCCACCACCCAATGCGACTACTCCAGCCAAACCCAGCTCCCACCCAGGGCCCATCCCATAAACCAGCCATTGCAAAAGAGGGACCAATGTTTCATACAGTAGATTTTAGAGAAATGGGAATTTGCATCTGAGCGAAAGCAATAATTTTTTTGAGGGGGGTGGGGTGAGGGCAGAGAAGGGTTGATCATGGCTTTCAAAAGTCACAAGCCTTTTTACTTGCGATCTTATGCCCACAAAATTCCCTCCTTCTGTTCAAGGAGAATGCAGGATCCCAAACCAACACCTACCATTACCCCCACTTGTGCTCTTCAGAGAGCAAATCTCACAGGAGGCACGATCCACAGACACACCAAGGATGAAGCTGCTTTTTCTGCTCCCCATGGATTCTGTCATAGCAGCTTTCAGCAGGCTGGGCAGTCCTTGGTCCACCTGGTCTGCAGTTGCAGTGCCCTGTCTCGGGCTTGGCCACGGTGCCACTTACCAGAAAGTCAACCAAAGATGCACCGGAAACTTCTGGGAAAACGGGAGGGAGATTCCCACATTCAGTGACAAGATGGTACGTCAGGACACAATGTCAGCAGCAGGAAAGCCCTCCAACTGCAGGCCAGCCCCTCATGTGATGAGTTAATGACAGCAAAGCTATGAAGACAGAAACTTTATAGCTGTGCAGCATACAGCCAGTCATCTAGCAAATAACTTTTGAAATTACTGCTTAGAGAAATCCAGCAGCAACATCTTTTTCAATTTTGTCAATGAAAAATAATTAAAAAAAAAGTTGAAGACATCTTTAGATGGAAATATACATGTCATTATTAGTTCATGGGTTTTCCAAATTAATCTCTGTAAGTGAGCCGCCAAAAGGCACATGCCAGCATCAACTCATTTCCAAAGCGGTGTCCCTTCTATGGTAAGCTATGAAACTAAATTTCTTAATAAAATTCATTTCAAGTGCCTGATAGTCTTCTGAATTTGGTGACAATTTTGATCACTTCAGTAATTCTGAAAGTTTGAAGTTGTGCACAAGTACAAACTGGAAACTGTAGGTAACATCACAAACCCCTGTGATTCTGAGACTAACCATAATAAACCAAGCTCGTTAGGAAAGGCTTAATTTTGCATAGCTGAACTCAAGACATTCCCACTCTGTCTTGCTTGCTGAAATGCTGGCAGTTTTCTGCATAATAAATAGGGTACAGCTTAAACATTCAGCCCAGCTAAGGTATCTTCTCCTGAAAATTCAGACAACCAGGGAATTTTTAAACCCCTGGTGAGATTATTAGTAACTGGCTACAGCAGTGCCGGAGAAGCACCTTGAAGCTGATGCGGTGGGGGTCGTTCTGCTGACCAGCAGCATGGAAACCTGTGTCCCACTCCTAGCTCCACAGAGCACAAACCCAGGCAAGCGCCTGGGTAGCTCACACCGCCAGCCACCTGGAGGCTCAGCCCATCAGGTGCATCACACCTGCATGGTTTGACGTGGTATGAAGTACCTGCTTCAGCAGCGAAGACCACCATTGGAGGAGAGGCATGGACCGGCTACCTTAACACAGAGCTGCTTGGAGCCCCGGGCTCACTGCCAGCCCGTTCCAGCGTCGGCTTTCCTCAAAGCACAGGGCTGGAGCGGGTCTCCTTGGCTGCCACAGTCCCATCTCAGGCTACTGCCTGCCGAACGGAAGATAAGCCCAGTCAGAAGTTCACAAAACACTGTTCCTTAAGTTAACTGAACTGTGCTCACTCCTGATGGCTGCTCCTGAAATCTTTTTGGCAACAAACAAGAGTTTTCGTCTTTTAAAAGGTAATGCTCTTTTCATGCGGAGTCATACGCTAACATTCCTTTAGAGCTAAACAAAGCTATTCCGTCACTTCTAATGAAAACTGAAAAAATGCTGTATTTGCTCGGTACCTAAGAGGATTCTTCTGATGTATCTTGTGTTGCTCTCATTTCTGAGGCGTATACTACAAAATACAGATAAAAGCCTGATGTCCCCTTTCAACCAAGGTTGGAAACATTTTGGCAGTCTATTAGGGTGCAGAAATAAATGCTCAGAGACATTTTTCACTTGCCAAAGAGATAAAGCTGAGATGCCCCAAATATTGTTTTGTTAACAGACACCCTGAGGAGAGAGCACCAGCACACCGGCATCGGACTGCTGCCTTGGCAGAGGAGTCTTCTGTCTCAAGCGAGAGAGATATTTCAGCGACACACAAGCACACCTCAGTTTCACAGTTTTGTAGACTCAAAATTTACTAAACGCTGCTGAAAGACTAAGGTTGAAAGACATTCCGGGTCTGCCTGGAGCCCAGAAAAAAAACCCACACCAACTTAAAATGGCAGTTTCCCCACTTTGACAAGCCTTTCAAGCAACAGAAGGCTGACTAGAAATTCCGTAGGGCAGGAAAGCAGCATGCAGCTACAAAACTTTAAGATTTATTCATTTTAAACTATATAAATTGCTGCAGCTGGACAATCAGCACATTTACAGCACCGCTAAGGAGATCAGGTTTCAATACAGTGGCATTTTGGGGGAGGCGGTATATATTTAAACGGGAAGTCTGTCAAGTACGAAGTATTTATACCTTACCTGAAAACGATTCCTTGAAAAACAACTTATGCTTTTAAAGGTCAATGCAGTTATGTATTATTTTAATCTTAATGCTAAAGGAAAACGAAAAAGCATATTTGCAATGTCAACAACTTCAGTTAGAGAACTTTGTATTGCTAACCCATTACGCTCTCTGCCTAGCTTTTGGACGTATACAAAAAACTCAACATGAACCTTATACACTTGTTAGCTGGGTGTAACCATCATCCTAGATTGGATTAAAACAAGTATGAGGATACAGCTTAACAGTATTATTGACATAGTACATACCACACAGCAGTATCATGGTGTAGTTCATACTTGTAACAAAACACCTCAAGGCACTCTGCAAACCTTGTTCTCACCACCTACAACAGAAGGTGCCCCAGACCCGAAGGAATCGGCAAGCACTGTTGTCAGCCACCCTACTGAGAGGTAGGGTATCTTGTGTTTTCCTCTTCAAGGACATGCAGTGAGGTGGACATTCAAGAAGGCATGCCCTAAGTGCCACCCTGAGATCAAACACCAGAAGACAGCCTCCCTCCCCAGCAAGTCTCAATCCCCAGGTCTCAGCCTTCTTGCACCGGCTTGGATTTGCGAGGGGAACATCGTCAGGCCCCACACCACTACAGTTCACTTCTGGAGAGTTTTACGTACCTGTAGCCCTCAAATTATGCTGTACTAATCAAATAATTTAATATCCAATTTATCAAAGTAAGGAAGTCACTTGTTTTCTTTTTCACTGAACCATGGTGAAAAAAGGTCACTGTTTTTATTCAGCATCATAGTTACATAACAGTTGTCTGCTTCTATTACTAGAAAGAATTTATTAAAATAGTCCTGAAAGACATCTTTTCTTTATCTGATGATTTCAAAACTATGCCTTTTATAATGCCAATTCCACACAGTCACGGGTTTGATCGGTAGTAGTCAGTTATAGCAATTGTCAAGGCACAAGCTCAGCTCTGCACATCCGCTGCAGCTTGCATTATGAAAGAGATATGCCAGTTACATCTTCACTTAAAAACGCATAATCCCTTTATCATATATTGCAACAGGAGAAATTAACATTAAACACAGACTACGAAAGGTAAAGGATTTATTTCTGATATGATTTGTAGAGTTAAATTAAAAACCTACTGAATACTTTATGTAGTAGATGAACATAACCTTAGTACTTACTTTCTAACAGTTCAATGGTTGGAAGTGTACAACATGAAGTAGGCCTTAGGTTTAATATTGTTCAATTTTGCTTGTTGTTAGATGAGATTAAAATACAGTAGCCATCCCTTTAGATTATGTTGCAACACTGATCATGTGCCTTGATAAGTAAGAACAACGATTCATTAAATAAATGGTGATGACATAACATGTAGGGAAGACTTTGGATTGTCTATTTAAAATGTCAACATAATAGGCAATTAAGAATAAAACTTCATTTTAAGTGCACTTCCACATGCTTTGTTTATAATATAGCAAAAAACTTCCTATCTTTTTTCCAAACACTTCACTCCCTACTCTAAAGCTGTTCAGTTGAAAATGCACTTTCCCCAGTAAACTTCTCTTTTTTTAGAAAAATCGTAACTAAAATTTCTACCCTTTTATATGCTAAGAAATGTTTCCTAATTAAAAACACAGTTTATTACAAGACATGTGAAGACAACATATAGTGAAATGAATTTTAATTGTGCTGTGACTAAAGTAAAGTTCTCAAGGCTGCAATTTAACATTCCAAGTTCTCCCTTCCATCTTTATTGATTCTTAAGATTTTGCACAGAAACTCTTTGGGGGCTAGAACAGCAGTAATTGCATCACACTGTTTTCCAAGACTTCAAGTTTCAAAAGCAAACTCTTCAAAAAGTACAGTTCTTGATTTGATTAGATACAGGGACAAAAATATAGCACATACTTGAAGATTACATGGTCTACAAATGATGGCAATATTTTCCTTGGGAGAGTACAGTTTGTTTTCTTGTAAATACTCAAAAAGGCTCAACTTCAAGCAGTAATAAACACAAGCAAAAGTGATTTAACCCTTAAAATAAATATTCAGGAAAACCTCTCTGTACATACAAGTGAAAGAATATGTAACACTTTCACGCTAAAAGAAAAAATAAAGATTTTGTTCATATAAGCAGCTGAAATCTGCTGTTCCAGCCCAATGTCCCCAGTAAAGAAGGGAGGCACAAACACAGGTGACTACTGTAGCTCACTATCTTATGGCCTTTTTGGATAGGGACATCATCACCATCATTTTTTTAATCCCTTTTGTTATATTTATTACAGCATGCCAAATCCTTTGGCATATGTGATGGCCTTCAATAATCTTTCTTTAAGCTTTTCTTTGCTTGAGTACTCCGGAAGCAAAAGTACATTAAAGCATGTGTGAGATGTAGGTAACCTGTGGGGAAAACAAAACAAAAAAAAGATTTCAGTTCTGGGAACATGCAAAGAAATACAACGCTATTTCACAAATCCAAAACAATGACTTCAAATAGAATCTATTTTGCTTGAAAGATTCAACTGTCTGATTTAACTAAGTTAGTAACTTAAAAGCACAGAATTTGCCTTCATTTATAAACAAACAAGCAAAATGTAGATTATTTTTCTTTTACCTCTCTGTATCTGGCCCATTTTTGGCTATGATCATCTTCAATTTTCCAAGTCCTCCCACAGGGGCTCTGTCTGTGCCTGTTGTAAACTGTAAGAATAGTCTTTTCTGTTCATCTGTGAACGAATGGACTATTTCCCAGAATTCCCTATTAAGGAAGAAATAAATAAGTAAACAGAACTTTCTTCGGTATAAACGAGACTTTCCAAAGTAATTGAACTTTGAAGCTTTAGTAAGTCTAGTTAGTCTTCACACCAACTTTACAAGTTGCATTCATAAGCCAAAACAGCGATGTATTTACCAATCAATGAGATTCAGAAGCAGAAATCAGAAGTACTACCAAAACACTGCATTTTAACTCTTTTTAAATCTTAATTCATCTTATAAGTGATCTGCAAACATTCTTCCTTTATTTTGTAATTCCTGTTTCCTATGGAATTTTACTGGGTCCACTACATTATCCATTTCTACTACCTTCTTAAACACCACAGTAAAAACTGCTGCAAAGATTTTCTACCCTAGCAGGAACTAGTTAAGTAGTTGGCAAGGTCTAGAGGACCAAAGATACATGCTTCTCTGACCCTTGTCTTCAGAGAGTTCTCTAATTAAAGGGGACAAGAAGGTAAAAACATTAAAAGCATAGGATTTACTTGATTTCTAAATAAAGTTCTACACATGCAAACAATCCAGTGTTTATGATTCTTTTTTTTTTTTTAAATAGCGGAGCAGTGGTATTTGTTGAAACAGCCCTGTTCATACTGGGGATTATTTAGCTATACAGTGTAAGAGAAAGACAAAAAACCAAAACCCATTGAAAAAAACCTTCTTAAGTTTTACCAAAGTTCACTGGAAGCTAAAATCAATGCTTATACTGTCTGCACTTTCCTAATGACAGTACCCGAGTAAAATGAAATTATATGTAATACACTTGCATCCTGTACTACAAAAATACTAAATATTACAATATTAAATTCAGCATGAAGAACAGGCATGTAAAGTGTTTTTAATCTTTCAGAAATTACAAAAAATTACCTAATAATAACAGAGTCTCTTGTATAGCCACCATCATATTCCGTAGTTTCTTCTAGTGCTTGAAAATCTAAATTCTGTAAGAAGATTACATTTTAAAAAATGACCACTAAATACACTTAGGATCAAAAAAGCTCCACTTTCTGGTGTACGTTCAGGATTCTTACCCTACTTCCACAAATAAGTAATTCAATTTCCTCTGGTCTAAATAAATATTTCAAAGGAGATTCATTGGTCACCATGTGGAATCCTCTCCGAAAGGCCTTGAACTGCTTTTCTACTGATTTATTGAGTATATAGTCAGCATACAGATTGACAAATTCCTGTAAGGAAAAAAATCCCCAAAAAAACCTTAGCACTTTGACACATGCCACTTGAAGAATCTCCCAAAAATACAAGACCCCAAAATACATTTAATTCTATAGTTCTGCATAGATTATCTGGGCTCAGCTTCTGCTCAGCAATAGTAAAAAGTAAGTCTCAAATATTTCTGAAATAGGTCAAACACCACATCCAGAAGCTATATATGAATGTATCAATGCTTTCTTTTAAAGAGAAAGCTTTTCTGCTCACAACTACACTGTGCAATTTTAAAAGGCTTTTAAACTTAAATTGTAAGTGAGACCAAACTTTTATAAAGGGCTACATAATTCTGCAGAGTATGTAAAAATTACAGATTACATTAAAAGCAAAATTATGAGTGTACCTTTCTATTTTCATTTGTAATAGGAATTTTATCACCGTTTTCCTTTAAATCATGCATCATTGGATTGCCAAAGAGATCCGTATGAGATATTTGAAACGTTATCATCATATCATCTTCCACACTTCCTTCATACTCTAGTAAGTCTCTCAAACTCTGGTAAAGAACCTAACAGAAAAGGAATACATCTCTGTCATAAGTATGTTTTAACAGATTTCACTGAGTAATACCAGAAGACATGAAATCATATACCTCAAAAAGGGTTGTCACATTCTATGACACAAGTCTGCTAAGATTGCCCATATAACAGTCTAAACTTGTATTAAGCTCAGTGTTTTTTTTTTTTAAAAAAGCCAATAGCAGATATTGAGGAAAGATAAAAAAGAAACACGGTAATGAGTGATAACTCCCTTAGAATAGCCTATCAGTACTCGGAAATCTTCCTAAATGCAATGGTCAGATCTGTAGCTTAGAGCCACTGACCTCTTCCTCTTAACTCTTTGGAAACTGTATTTACTTTTGGCATCCAGAACATCTCACACCAGTAATCTGAACATGTATGTGCTCAAGAAAACACTGTATTTTGTATCAGATAAAATTCAGGCAGCAGACATTTATCGCCTACATCTTGATATAAAACTCAAAAAAACCCCTAGGAAGTACTCTTGAAGCAACACAGATGGGGCAGTCATTAAAGTAAGGAAATATTCATGCATTAAAAAAAAATATTCACAAGTTAGGTCAGAATTTGCCAAGTGGAATCTGAAATTACTTGTAAAAGTTTGCTCTTTTCAAAGGAGCAACCAGCCTTCCTCCCTGCTGTGCCTTAGGAAAAGCCCAAGACAAGACTCTCTTGGAAACCAAAGGCTATGCAGAAAAGGAAAAATTATTTGGCTGAGACACAGGTGTAGGACTTAAGAATGCAAAGTGAAGGTAAAAGCAACAACTAAGCGCACTGTATTTTTATAGCGAAGTAGAAGTAATACATTTCCCCTCAATGTTTTAATCATTGAAAGTTTATGTATAAGCCTCATCCTCTCACTATCTGTATCCTGTTGATTCTTTCACAGCACCTTTAAAAATAACTTCCACTGAAAATGACTGGACTCAGAATTGTTGGTGGTGAGGGCTAGTGAACACCCTATCCTCCATGCTCCGGAGCATTAGAAAAAGCACTGGGAGGCTCGACTACTGCAAATTTATTTTTTGGTTTGAGAAGCTCCAAAGTGTTTAAGTCATATTAGAATACAAAGAGTTTAAATAGGATTATTTTAAAAGAAGTCAGTGTAGGTGTCAGAAGAGACACATAAGAGTAGGGGAGAAAAATTCAAAAGTTGCCTGACTGCCTTGTTCCACAGAAATAAATCCACTTTTCCTGTCATAAAAGGTTTTGAGTATGTAATAAAAATTACAGGCAACTGGGAGCACTGTGTATTTCTCAACATCATTTTACTGATAAACTAGTCAAAACTGGCATACTGTTGTATGTAGCCATCCAAAGCAGACTGGATAACCCTTTTTGATCACACATGCTTCATTTTCAGATTATACAAAAATGACAGGCGAGTTCTTTTTAAACAGTGTCATTTTACTCATCTTTTCCGAACAGCTGAAGATTTTGCTTAACTACTTATGAAAAGGGAAATGCCCTACGATTTGAAACGAAGCACACTAATAACTCATACTAGCTAGCATGAGGGAAAGCTGCTGGTGATCTTTGAAGATGGAGCAGGGCCAAGACATCCTGCACACATGCTTCTATGCTCTGCCTACTAAAGCATGTGCACAGCTTAGTGTTTTTGTATAGCCACTTGGCTGGGGAGGGGCAGGGGCAGATTGACACCAATCGCTGCACCCAAACTGTAGGGATACTCACGAACTGCCTTATCTGTCTTGCTTTAGACAAAAAACCAGTATAAACATCACACCTTTGCATGTCTCCAGTCAATTTCACATTTTTCATAGAAATCTACTTCTGCAAATAGGTATCAACAGCCTAATTTCAGAAGTCTCTTTGAGAATATACTACTAATACTAATTTGTGCTTAATAGTATTAAGCAATTTAGGCAGTATGTAAAAAAACAGAACAAAGCTTGATTGATACCCAGCCCTATTTGATGACTTGCCAGTTCTGCCTCTTCCAAATGAGATGTAGTACGAGTTTTTATTGTTTTATGAATTTAACAAATACAGACTCTTCACACACATCACTGGTTATTTCACTCCAAATTTGACAGTGATCTTGGTGTTTAATTTAAATCTGTATTAAGTTATTGCATGAAACATGCATTAATAAACTCAAAGAACATAATTAACTTACAGGATGAGAGTCTGCCAGATCACGGAAAGTTCCTTTTTTGCCCATGAGCTTCCTGTAGACGACCATGGGGAAATGTACATCCAGTATACAGTTATTGTAAATAGCCAGACCAAGTACTATGCCAATCAGCGTAAACTGACCCTCAGTTTCAAAAGAGGACGGATTAAACCAGAACAGTTTCGTAGATTCATCGTATGTGAACATCCCTGTAACATTAAAAAAAGATGTTAAATATGGTTACATTTCAATAAAAATGACACATAAAACATACATTATAAACCTATTTGCATTCGAATGCCTCTAAAACATGTTTAACTTAACGTTATACTGAATTTAATGGCAAAGAGAAGCTACTTACCCTAGGGTAATTGGAGCTGCTCAACATACTGCTACTCAAATTGCCACTAAAAGTATGCAGGACATCCTGCAACACCCACTGATGCTGTACATACACAACCGTTCATCCCCTTTCATTACTGAGGAAGTAGCAACACGTTGTCAGCATAGATTGTAACTTTGATAAATACAAGAGCGCAAGAAAAGAACACAATCAAAAACCACATGGATGAAAATCCTGAAAAACTCCAATTACCACAAAGTTATAGCCTTTCCTCAAAGGTTTTTCCAGGCCAGTTCTAGCAAAGGAACAGGACTAGATGCAGCCTTATTAACTGGAAGCTATGATGATCAAGCAGGGATTAACCATCACATACGATTTTAAGAGTTAAGATGCCCAACAGATTGTTTGTTTAAAAGTACCCAGCAGGGCCCCCTGTTGTTGCAGCTATCACACACATCATAGCTTGAGGCGAAAATATAACATGGGACTGTTGTTTCACAGGAGGGGTTGCAATTTTAACAGCTTGTCACTGTTGAAAGGGAGAGGTTTTGCTTCCCCCCCCTCGCCATCCCTTCATCTGATTCAGCTCACTATTTCAGATGAGCAACGCCCTGCCAAGTTCACAAGCTGAGTACCTTCACAAAAAGCTTCAACCAACAGCTGAACCGGCACACGACGCCAGGAAGTGGAGTGAGCAGATAGGACTGTACAGACAAGAGAAGGGCAAGGAGTCCTTTACAATAGTAAAGCCACTGTAGCAAGCCACTAGATTAGCTCTTGTTTATGAAACCAGAGTTTGTGTACAGGCAAAAAAGCTATTTAAATGAGTCCCACAGTCAAATCCATTTCTTGCCTAACTAAATAGTGAAAGCAAGGCAAATGAAAAACCCCATAGACTTAAGGGGAAAGAGAGAGCCCACCCTGGACAAGTATAGTCCCGGTGACCCATTGCTTGTACAGCTAACTCTCATGATTTCCAGGCAGCACCTAAGGAAAAGTGGCAAGCTCCTTCCCTTCCAATACACCAGAAGTTAGATGCATGTAGTTCGTGTTCTCAAACACATTTGCCACAAAGATTTATCTTGTCAGCTCTTAAATGATACGGTTGTTTACAACCTATGGAAATGTACAAATTGATTACAAAGCAACATGAACAGAGCCACAAAATTACTCCCAAGACTGAAAATAAGATCTCATCTTCAGCCAAGAGATAAAAGCCTGAATTCTCATTCAATGTAAGGAAATTAACTGCCAACTTATTCAGAGACTCTGTCTATTCCCCAAAGTTCAAGATTATTTATCTCAGTAAGGTACTAGGTCAGGGTCAGCTATTAGGGGAGCACACAGACTAACACATCAGGTAAGGCAAACTGGAAATCAAAAATGGATGAGCAACACAAGCATATATAGCAGAAACATTAAACAGAAGCCTGCATTCCATTTTCTGCATTGACTGAAGTAACTTATGGATTACTGGCACAATAAAAGCAATGAGTTGTACTTTCTGAAAGATGATGGAAGAATTAAACAGTCAAAACAAAAAACTGCATCAAATGTCTAATGATGAAAGACTAACAGTTTACTCAGACCCACAACTGGTAACTCTAACATGAAATACAGTATTTTATTCACTGACCAAAATTAATACTAAAGTACATCAAAATCATAGTAAAATTCTGGAAGAAACTAGAAGCTGCAATAAGGGGAAAACAATTGTATAGCGTAGCTAGGAATATTACATGAAGTTATTCCTTCTTCCCTTTTACTGTGGTGACTGTTGGTACTAAATCTAATATTTCATCTGAGTTATTGCCCCCTTTGAGTAAAACTTTAAGGTAGTTTAATATGAAAACACTTGAAATGTAACGGTAAAGAAACTATTACAGCAATAAACATCACTCCATACCCATCAGAGGACAGACATTTTAAATTCCATTTGAAGGATTTCCTTCACTTTATCTGGTAAATAAAGTGTTTACAAATCAAAAGTCACACTTGGTATATATGGTGTGTGAACTGTTATACAGCAGTGTGTATTAATAGGTGCAAAAGAAAAAACTGTCAATGCAAACTACATTTTCTGCTTTTACATATTTATGCCTTTCTTTTTCAAAGTTGATATGAATACAAAAAGCATACATACGTTTTTGTATTTTGAATACAGAAGTAAAATTTAAAACATGCACGCACATCCTATTACCCATCTTTACACACAGGGAGCATATATACACTGGCTGGATCTTAGCTGAATCAGACTTCAGTTACTAAATAGGAGTATTTCAGCATAGGCATCCCACACAACTCGGGTCAGAAATGTATTTCACATTGGAAATACAACTTCATCATTGCAAGTACTAAGACTTCCTTTTTTTGCCACACTCTAATTTATTCCAAGTAACCTTGCTAATTCAGATTCCAAATCTCTCCAAGTCTATAGTGGTTATTAGAGTAAGACTTGTCTATGGATCTGTATCACTTGTTACAAGAACTGACTGGTGTGCAGTGAAGGGGAAATGCTAAATTCTGTTACCAGTTCTGAGGACTTCCTCTTTAACACAGTCAAAATGAATTTCTGTGTTTCTTCATCAATCTTCTAAGCTACAAAATCAACAGCTTTCCTTTTTTAAAACAGTTTGATGTTTTACACAGTTCAAAACCCAAACTAACTAAAGGCCATAAGCTGTTGAGCTTCTTCAATGGAAGCCATTACAGGAACTACAAGGTGAATCATATTTCACAAACTATGAAGTATAGGATCCTGGTAGGTCTTGTTTCTACTCTAACTCGAAGTATTCTAAAAATCTTTTCAGAACAGCAGACAAACTGCATATTAATAGCAGCAATGTCCTTTCATGTGTAAAGATGGAAGCATAAAAGACTGGTACAGGGAGCAAGGGAAGAAAAAAAAAGATGGAAATGTGACTGTTTAAACACAAATATAAAACTGTCTCCAATATATGAAATTATTGCTAATTCTTAACCAACTACAATCAAATTTGACATTACTGCCATACTTTGGATCTGTACCCTTCTTAGATGAAATCATTAGAAGAACTGAAACTGTCAGATCTTTTAAGCTGGAGGAAGGGGAGGAAATAACTCAAAAACTCACCATAGTCCTACTCTGGTTTTATTGCAGAAGCTCTTCCTCTTTGGTATGATTACTAATTCTAGAAGCTAATCACAAAGCAAAGCGAGGAGAAAGGTGAGAGAACAAACAAAGGAACCCTGCAAAGAAACCCTATACTACTGATTTTTATCTACACAAGCAATGGTAGCTTTCACTAACTATACAGTTATTCCTCTCATTGTTCCTCCTCAGGAGGATGACTGATGATGACATAGTGAGCCTCAAATGGGTCAAGCACTCATGATCACCAAGAAATCAAGAGCTTCAGAGAAGCAGCAGTAGATACAGGCAGGCACTGCATAAACATAGAACAGCCCAGGTTGGAAGGGATCTTAAAAGATCATCTGGTCCAACCTTTCGTGGGAAAAATCTCATACGTTAGTAAATTATTAGAACACGTACCAATATCTGGATTGAAGATTTCTTCCACAACCAGTTGAAAAAATTCTTTGGAAACACCTCCTTCATCTACCCCTTGCTCTCCTTCAAATTCAACATACAATTGCTTCTTCAAGTCTGCAGGATTTTCCATGGCAATCATCTCTAGCTATTGAGTGAACAGACAGAAGTATTTCATTAGTAAATCTGTTTACTAGAAGAGTCAATTGAGTATCAAATACCAAAATCAAAACTAGCCTCCACACCTAAGAAGAAAGCAAGTTTAAGTTACAATAGCAAAATATCAGAAACCAACAGTAATGCTAAATCAGTCTAAGCATGTATTAGAATTTGGGAATTAATGCAGCAAGAAACTGGCTAACAGATCTGATCTGTTAGCCTTCTCCATTTCTACTCTTTTAAGCACTTACTTTAAACAAGTTAGCATTGTGCAGCACAAAATTCTCAGAAAACAGTAAGAAACCAAGATGTATTACTGGGATAATTAAATTCATCTGACAATGAAAAGAGACTGCAGTCTGATCTACATGTCTGACAACAAATGGTTTTGTGAAGGCACTACACAGATACGTTTTCAGATCCTTCTTGTGATCATTTACTGCGGAAGACAGAAGACAAGCCTCTGACTAGCAGTTGCATGTCACGAACAAAGAGCTGAGGAATGCCCCTGCACCAGAATAAACCCATGCTAATATATTAATTGAATCCATCCCCATTCCTCTTGACCTTAACGAAAGATCTCAGAAATCTCTCGCTCTTATTTCTTCAGTGCCTTTAAACGGGTCTTCTACCACATTGCTTCCGTGAAAGCGCAAGTTCAGTTAAGGTAAAACAGAAGTTGTGACATTTCATAGGAAAGGGTCTCATGTCTATATAAAGGCCATTACAGGTCTTTCACTTTCCTCCAACAAAAATGTATCCTTTCAGTAAATCAAAAGTTATGCAGCAATATTTTGCAGCTGAGAAGAAATATGCTGCTTAAAAGCATAAATGTTGGTTAAACCTGTGCAGCATGATTACATTAAACTTACTATATGGCAAAGAAATCTCAACAGCAGTAAAGGCACAGATGGATCTGTACAATCCTCCAAGACCGTATCACTAGTGAGATTTGCCTCTAAATTTGTGCTAGTGCAAACCGCACTTACCATTTATATTTATTTCACTACCCTACCTTACCCAGACACACATGCCAATCCATTCTTTATGTGCCAGAATTTTACTACAGAAGTATAAAGGGAAACAGGAACAGAACAGAGGATAAAGCCAGCAATGACAACACCAACTCATAAAGTGACACCAGCAGTAAGATACATTTTTTCCTGGTAACTGCCAAGTTAGCCATCTTTCAAGCAGCATAGCAGGGGTAGAAGGGTGACAGACCTAAGGCAGTCAGCGTAACATGTTTGAAGACTTTGAAGCTCCTCATGCAAGAGAATTATGTGGAGAAAGAACTGCACTAACTGGTACTGAAAACAAGTATGAGGGAAATGGAGTGTAACACGGCAGAATATAAAGCTCAGTTAAAAAAATGGAGGCAAGCCACAAAGATTCCAATAATGAATGCAAGTTAGATTAGCTAATTTACTAAATTACAATATTATCTGGAAAATTTAGTTATGTACTACATATAAATATTCAGTATTTATTGTACATCATTTGCAATGAACTATTTTTGCCCTAAGACCACCAAGTAACATTTACTCTTTGAAATTCACTGTATTTTATCAAGAATACTTCTGCAGCAAAAACATGCTGCAGTAGTCCTGCTCTTCCCCGGTCTTTCCATCACATGATTTCCACAACAGTGTAGTTTTGCATCTTGCCTTTCATGTGAATCATGAAATTATGCATCTTATAGACCTATAAAAATATTTCCTCCTATCCAAGAAGAAAATGGAGCTTAAGCAATGTTCCAAATACAACTGAGACTTTTTAAAAACAAAAATTAGCATTTATTTTAAGACCATAAGTACAGGTTATACGTTCTATTTGAATCCCTTCTACTTACAACTGACACTAAAGCTTTCTTTTCTTCTCCCCAGTCATGACTTCATTGGCTTTGTAGTATTTACCATCGGCAATTTACTATTTTGTAACGTTTATGAATTTCGATGAGTTCTGAGAAAGCAAATATTGCCTCTCCATTTCTTTTGGGACAGCAACCCTTTGTCATAGTATAAAGACTTTCTTGTGTCATAGGAATACACTTAGTATAAGGAGAGTGGCTAATATTTATACATATGAAGTAATTAAAATTATTTTCAAATTATTTTTTTGGCTGAAAACTACGCTGCAATGAGTGATGTAAAAGAAAAGCAGTATACAAAAAATGGGAAGGACACACTCCTAGCTGAGCAAATGTTGACTGAGTAGATTTGAATGGTGCGCTGGATGTCTGTGAGCGAGTCAGATAAGGGATTACCAGAAAGCCAGTACTTTGAGTCAAAGTCTAATGTTCTTTGAAGTAGATTCTATAAACAGGACAACGTTCCCGAGCTGCTCAACTGAAGGTTGTGGGTTTAGCTGCTCCTCTGAACATCTATATCTTAGCACTGATGCTTCACAAGAAAACCAGAACTCCGTCGAAAACACAGCGTTAGTCATGACAGTAGAGGGGCACGAATTTTAGTAGAACTGCAGCAGTGTTTCTATAGCAAGGAAATATGAACTTCTGTTTAAGGTTGTTTGTGTTTTTAAATAATCAGAGTTGTCTCAGTCATGTCAACACAGATGCTGCTCGATAAACCCGATCTATGTGTGTGTGTGAATTCCCAAAGTTTTAGGAGCCAATACATTTTCTGTCATAACGGTTTGACTGGCCAAGCAGATGACGAAGTCATTAAATTTTCCAGGGACTTCTCAAGAAGCATGTGTAAAGCATGTGTGTAGCAGCAGCAAAAATTGATCATCTATAAATTGAAAAGCTGAAAGCTGAGATAGGATGCTGAAAAGAATAGCTGTATTTTGTTGGCTGAGACATGGTCTTGTGCCACAGCATTAAGAGACCGTATGATGTACTTTGCTTATGGAACAACACTGTGCTTTCCTGAAAGACTGGAATCTTCCACTGACTAACAGAACTATGACAATGTTTAAAAGCTTAATGTAACACCAGAGTTTATCTACCTTCTTAAAACTGACAGTAACTGAAGTAATCTCTATTCAGTTAAAAATGATCCACTCCCGCCCCCCCTCAAGTTCTAGCAATGTTACACAAGTTTTTTAACACATTCACACTACACTAGAAGGCAGAAGTGACATGAACACAACTACTTCAAGTTTGAAAGTACCAGTGACACATCATCACATGTTGGTCACTACGTTTTTCTGCAAAATGACATGTGAAGTAGTATTTAAAGTGACTTAAGAAGCATCCTCTCAAACTGTACTCTATGGATCATGCATACACTTGCCAGCAGAGCTTGCATGCATCAACAGAGTCACACATATTCTGCATGCAACCAAGGGACACCAGTGTCGAGATTTTCAAATGAACACACATGATCATCAATTTAGTCTAAGAGAACCTCAAAGCTCCTGAAGTACTTTGTTGCTAATATACTATGAGAGAATCTGCCTACTGGCTTTGGTTGCCACTTAAGAGTTTTTGAACATCGCTCTATTCAGCAGTCTCATTTACAAGCAAGAGAGGCTTGCTGCCTGACAGCTGTCTACATCCAATGTGAAATTTACCAAAGTGAGTTTCTAATTTGCAACTAAGTACCAACCAGACTCTGCTGAAGGAATCCACCACATTTTCACTTGTAGAACTTGTGTGTTGTACTCATATCCTTTAAATCACTGCTACCTGAGAATAAATCCACATACAATCTGGGGCATGGGGGTGGGAAAAGTAAACTCAGAGGAAGGGGATGAAAGAAACAGCTGCTGGGGGATGAAGAGGCAGAAGAAGGGATTTAAGGATAAACTGTCTTTTGTTGCTACCACATCCACGTAACATGACTCAGCAGGAGTAGAGCTAACCTCTTAAACGCATTAAGACTCCAAAATGCATGTTAACTGCTTTCAACTGTAAACTGAGCTACCACCTCCGAAATATAAGGGTATCTTAATAAAAATGGGGACTAGCACTTCACCAGTTCCAAAATCTCCTGCCCACTCCGGTGACTTTTCAGACCAACATACATAAAAATAAATATACAATAAGTATATAATACAAAGAAAGCATGTTTCATTAAAGTCCACTTCAATAAAAAAATGAAAAATAAGTTTCAGATGCAAGTTTCATGCATGCAAAGAAACTGAACAATGAATCCGTAAATAATATTTTTTGCTTACATGTATGTGGCTCTAGGGTGAACTAAGATTCTCATAATAAGCAACTTCAAACAAGTTATTGCTTCAAAGTTATTTAAAAGTTACTGATTCAAATTCTCAATAAGAGAAAAAATCCTCCAGGAATAATTAAAAAAATCATCACTTACCAGTGCTCACATTTGTTTTAGTGAAGTCCAAAAAGTGGGAAGATGTACATACGAATTCTAAAAGTTTAAATATTAAGTATTGATAAGAGAAAAGCAGCTTGGTGATACCTTAATTAGCTTGTCTAATTAGCAAAGACAGACCAGTACTTTGTCCATTTGCAAGAAGAAATTACGAAGGCTGGTCATTACATTGGCTTGAAAAATATCTAACATCAATATGGAAAATATGAGTAAGATCATCTCAACCTCATTTTAATCAATATTTCTGAAAATGCTTTTATCAGGAAGTTAAGAGTTATTCCATATACAGTCAAAAAAAGTCTGCACCGATGTTCTGTAAAGACACAGGTCTAGTGACATGAGTATGTAATTATTACTTATAATTCAAATAAGGCTTTAAGAACCACAGAAATAAAAATAAAGGGCAATTCAAAGGTGAAAATATTTGTAATCATAATTACTTACCTGTAATGTAAGCATATTTGGAAACATTTTGCCACTGAACAGATTCTAAGAATGTGCTTTTACTACCGAAGCCTATCACCCTGGCAAGATCTTTGTGATAGTTTTCAGTGAGACCCTTCCAAAGTTCAATACTGCACCCTAAACTGCACCCATCACTGATGCAAACTCATACAATGTAGCTTTCACTTAGGTTTAATGCTGCTAGTGCTGCTACAGAAGCACATGGTACCCATCTTTGACTATAATCAGAGATAAAGCAAGTTATTTAAGGATTAGGACAAAAGACTGAAGATCTTCCTCCAGACCTGTTTCACACAATTAAGAAATGGAAACAAATTGTCAAAGTTACTAAAATCACTTCCCAAGCTGTTACAGGAAGTCCCTGTAGCAGTAGCATGCAATTTTACACAGATCAGGCGCTTGCTTCATGAGGAAAGATGCAAGATGACCCTGTGGAACAGTATTTTCCCTACAATACTTTCCCAATTAACAGCAGACTTGCATCTTAGACTTCCTCAGGTTTCTGTCTGGGTCACATCAAAATGCCCTGTCATTACCTTTTGACAGATCTTTCTTTCATGATGAGCTACAAATTCTGGGTAAAGACATCCATAATTTTAAGATACACAGTGTGGACAAAATATGTCTTTTTGCTTATGTTAAGCCTGCATCCTGATAATATGACTGGGTACTACCAGTTGAGAAAACCAGTCCAAATTAGCCATGCCATCTTTTATGCGCTCTCTGTCACCTTTTTTACCATTAAAAGGACTTTGCAATCTATCTGAAGAGACTCTGAACTCTCCAAATTTATTTCTATTGCATCCTTTTTGACATTAAAGTGAGAAGAGACAAATGAAAGAGACATAAGCAAACCATAGTAAACAAGAGAGACTGAATTGTTCCATCTGTTCCTTTCTTAACTCCTAACAATTCCTCAGGAGTATTTAAAATCTCTTCCCTGAGCACTGATACTTTATATCATCAGTTAAAACACATCAATAGTTAAAAGGTGACTTCTGTACCCACTACATACTTTTATCAACATAAATGTCTTTAAGTCCAGGTCATCTCACAACAGCTACTTTGTTGTATTTTTGAAGTGGCACATACTCCCTTCCTCCAGTTAGGATGGTGACTCTTCACTCATCTCCGTTTCACTGAACATAATCCATTTTCCATTTTTGAGAAATGCCTGAGCTGCACATGGTCTCATTGACTAACACTGCAGTTCAGCTCAGACTTGTATTTGGAACAATTTTATCTTTTTTCTTTATTTTCTGTCTCGGAATAAACAGTTTTAAATTCTTACTCTCCTGGGGGGGTTTGACAGAGTCAGATCACCATAAATTAGCATGTTCTGACAGCTCAAATTAACAGCCCTAAGAGGATCCATGGCAACTACCCAGGCATGTACTCATAGACTGCTAGGCTGTGCAAGGGCTGCTGCAAGTGCATCACAGTTTAAATTAGTATGTTTGAGCTTAATCTGATTTAAACTATGTAGGTTTCCAACAGCCCAAGAGTGTGCACAGTGGTGACTGCTGTGGCCCCACTGTGATACAGCAGCTGCACCAACTTGATGTCACCTGTGAGCTTTCTAAGCAACACTAAACATTTTTTTGTCCTCAAAGATTTCAACTTCCTTCCACAACAAGCAGTATGTGGAAGAATGCCCTTTTTAGTATTTACAGTTTTTCCTTCCCATCATCATCATGAGGAGGAAGGTCTGCTTCCTCTCTGCTGGAACTGACATTAAACACTTCCCTAAAACCAAGCGCTTAAGGTTTTTTAGCCCACCCTCTCCTAAACAGATAGTACCATCCCTCTTTTACATATCCCAAAGCTGAACAGTCAAGGAAATAAACTCCACCACACTAATGTAACAAAACATAACTGGATACAACTGTAAGTCTGATAGTGAAACTACAAATTCTTGAGAATTAGAAAACTGTATATAGTACACTTTAATCTTAAAACAGTGCATTCCTCATTTGCCTAAGATTGGGTTTACAGACAGAACTCATTTCTACAACACAATTTTATTTGTCCTATTGGTACTGGAGACAAATGTTTTCCTTCCTAAGTCATATCATCAGCAATTCCCATGAAGCAGCTAACCCATCTGGAAGTTCATAGGTACACAGAAAAATCAAGGCGGGAGCTTATTTAGGGCTCTCACAATTAAACTTCAGTAGCAGTTAAAAGTCACCAGATTTAACTAAAAGTAACAGCTGAGTTGAGAGGCAAAACCAGGTCCTTTCCCCAGAGTCTCTCCAAACACCTGCCTGGCTCCTCAGCAACAAGTTGTAAAGCCATGGTTAAATCTAAAATTTTGTGAACATTGCTGTGCTTTAATAGCAGAACACAGAAAAATAACACCTTTAAGGAAAAAAAGTCCTAAAATTAAAGAACATATTTCTGTAAAAAAGTTTACTGTGAAATACTCTGTATAGTTCGTATCTTGTATAATTCCCATCTTCCAAAGTTGTGTCAAAAAATGGCTTTCAGTTTTACTTTAGAAAGCCAGCATATTCAGAAACAGGCTGCTCCCACAGTTCTTAGGTACCAACAGGTCTGTCTTCTCCTTTCTCAGTTATATCATATTTGCACCAAATTGCAACAATGCTTAGAGAAATGATGTTCCACTTATCATGCAGGCACTCCACACATTTTGTATCTGCAAGTTCAGAAGTCCACATGAAGAGCCCACAACTGAAACAATTCCTACTTCCACCTAGAAAACCCTACTATGAGAAGATAATCCAAAACACTCCAGAGGACAAAGTAACAGAAGTTGGTCATTCTCACCATTAAGAGCTGTTAACAGCACAAAATCCATTAAGATTCTTAAAGGGAATAAGAACTATTTGGCACCTTAAAACATTTAAGTCTGCAACCGCCCCGAGTAGAATTAACTCCACTGAACATACAAATCTCCAGCAGCACCCTTAGAATTCAAACTTAATATGGTACAACTATTCGAGTTTCTTCTAGGGGAGACGTAGTAAATAAAACACTGCACTTGCATGCAGTCCTCTTCAGTCAGTCAAAGCCCACATAGTTTGAACTAGACAGAACCAACAAACTTAAAATCCATGTTACTGTGTGACTTACCCGGACGAGCGCATCATCTATGATGTGATCACGTCTCACTTTAAGTCGCAAATAGGGGTTGAGCTGCTGTCCTTGAACTAAGCTGTAGAGCACAGTTATGCGTCTTTCACTGTACATCCGGATTCTATTGTCATAATACAATCCCAGGTTCTTGGTAACAGCATTCAATATGAAGGGGCAGGTCATAAAAGAGAATTTATTTTCTGTTTCTACTTTGAAGAAAGTGTAGTCTTTGTCCATCTCTAGAACATCATTCAGTGGTTCATTAATAAATTCTTCAAAAGGGATAAGTGGTTTTCTGCAATCTATAGTTTTAACACCAAGTTCAGTTTCCAGTGGGTCCACACGAGGACCTTTTTTATTTCTTCTTTCCTCACCCAACAGCTCTTGAAGAGTTAGTTCACTTGATTCTGGGATAGGTTCTTCATCTTCTTCCTCGTTATGATCTGTGTCCACATCCCCTCCTACTACATTTGCATAGTAAACCATTTTCAAGCACTTTGAAGCAGCAACAACAGCATCATCATCATTCACTAGGTTACGACTATTGAATTCATTGCTTATGACTTTGTAAGTAATAAGCTGCTGAAATGTTTCCATCATTCTCCGAATCTGGTCTGCTCTGTACTTAGACCACAATCTGACCAGTTTTGCTTGAGCTGCAAGGGGTAGTTTGCTCATTGCTTTGCAAAACAATGGTAGAGCCATTTCCAGATATTCTGGGCTATGAAGATTGCCATTCTCCATAACGATAATAAACAAATTCAGATAGTTAGGATCCCGAGAGTACACATTATGGTAAGTCAAGTCACATTCCACATTAGGTGACAAGTACACGAGTGCATTTAAAAAGGCAGTTTCTATTTTTTCATTAGAAAGTAATCTATCATAGACCCGTCTGACTGCTTCAATATCTACAGACACTTCATCCGGGCCTAGTTTTTGGAGGTTATTATCTCCCTGCGTGTTATCACCTATTCTTGACGATGAAGATGACGATGCACCTGAATCTTCTTCCATAGCAGCAGCCGAACAGGCAGCTTTTTCCTTTTCATCTTCATCTTTGTCTTCATCCTTTCCTTGAAGGGACTTGAGCTCCTCCTTGGTGTGCTGCTTGGCTTTTCGGAAACTCTGTACCAATGCTTCAGCACTAGAAAATACTCTCCCGATCACCCGGATTAAAGGGGAATAATCCTCTTTCTCTCGACATAGTTCAAGAATTTCATATATCTTGTCTTCTGTTAGAAAAGTCACATCTATAAAAACATAACGTATTAATTTCATTAAGTTAAAAATTTAAAAAATACTTCTAATTTGCTCAAGACATCTGTGTATCATATCATCATTAACACTGGAAAAACAGTGTCAATGCTGGATAAATTCAAGACATACTTTATAATTTCATTAGCATGAAGAAACATGATTTCATTCATTATGATTTTGTAAAATACATTATTCATAGATGTTGACCAGAGAACATGCTCAATGGTAAAAGTGTTTTGCAGCCAATTAACTGTATTTGGAAGCTAACAGTATTCTATCATCTGAACAAGAGCAATTAAATCAATCAGTAAGATGTTTAAAGGATTTAATGAGTCTTCTGGTAAATCTGCACAGTTAATGTGCAAGCAACTATACACAAAGTAAACTGTATCAACCTCTTTTCAAACATAGCATATGGACTTCATACACTGTCCCGCCCCCCGCCCCGCTTAAAAACCTTAAAAACAGGTCTTGAAGAAAGAATTCAGTAATTTGTTTTGTATATTAATGGGAAAGTAAGATTTCTTATTTCTATCTTTAATGTTTTCTGCAACTTTAGTATAAAAACTGATGCCTGAAAATCCTCCCAAGAACATGCTCAGAAATTTACGCTGCCCTCTAAATTACACACTCAGTTCGGCATATGGGTTATTTCTTTGTACATCAGGCCTCACAGATAAACAACTTGAGTATACTCATCAATGTGCTATTCAGATGAACAAGCTGCTTTACATATATCATCTGCATGGGCTCCAAATACCTGTCTGTTCCCCTGTACCTGTAGACCCCTGATATGAAGTCATCTGGTAGTCCATTTGTTATTTGGAATCTTCCTTTCTCTTTAGAAAAGAGAAGGAGAAAACATTATTTATAGCTTTCTATGCTACTTCTCAAAGAGAATCCACAGATGCTTTCACATCAAGTGATTATTTGGAGTAGGATTACCACATGATCAGACCCTGAAAAGGTGTTCTAGGTTAAGCAGATTCTTCTGAACTGACTCATAATTTAGAGCTAAAACTGAATCTGTTTAACAGCATCTCTGGAGATCTAAAACCACACACATCACAGCACTGTGTTCACCAACAATGCTGGCACAAGTACCCCTGCAGAAAGAAGGAAGTGTATCATTTTAATAAAGACAGTTATATGTTAAAAGTATTTTGAAATGTGATTGCCTACACTAACATTCATTCCAAGCAATCATTCAGTTAAAAAATACAAACTAAACGATTCAAAGACAGACAACCCATTGATTTTCCACAGAGCCCCAAGTCATTTTTAGAGCACATATAACACAGGAAAGATTAAGCTTATGTCATGCTGCTGAGGTTGACTTCTAACCAATCTGAAGACAGTGAAAAAGCTTCAAAATTAAAATCTCTCCTCTTAAGGAAACAACAGCATTTAAAATATTATGAAACGATTCAAGCTTTGTGCAACATCTCCTATTTTTATCTGCCCTAATGCATGCTCAAGAAGCAAACCTGCCTAAAAGAAGTGTAACTGCCAATACAGATGCTGTTACACACCATAGCTCCTCAAAATGAGAGCCACAGCACCAAGTTCACTGACTCTGGATTGCAGACGTTATTCATAGCATAAGGATTATCAGCAAAAGTTGACGCTAACAGGACAACACATTTCAGATGTCCATACTTACAGCAGGAATACCCCAGTCAATCTTTCAAAGGTTTTAGTATTTAAAGAGTTAACCATGTACTATTTCCAGTTAAAACATTTAGTATTACCATCAGCAGTTTCATAAGTTTTGAGTCATATCCTGTGACCATCCTCTAATTGAGCTGCCATAAGGGTCTGCCCGATTTTTACTTTACAGCAATTAGAACAGCTGCAGAAAGACAAAACGTTAAGTGAAGCATTCTTCTAACTCAAGTAAATTTTTGCTGAGTTGTGTCTGAACATGTAAGCTTTTACATGCCCTCTCCTCTTACCCTTTCTACTGCTACTAAGTGATCCAGCAAAGTAAACTTATCTCCTCTCAGACCTTGTTCTCAGTAATACTTCATGATGAATCCATCCATGAAATCAAGCTTTAGCAGTAATTCTTAAGTGAGAAAAAGGTTGCATGTGATCTATATATCACCAACACACTCCCTAATTAGCAAACTTATTATTAATATTTTCATTATCTCTTAGGGAAGCTTTGTTACGATTGTGTGCTCACTGCCTGTCCACTGACATTCTCTGTTTCCAATTTAATGTTTTTGTGATCAGTTAAAAATAGCTTCCCAGGTAATTATAACACTGATTTTGAAATGGTGTTCTCATATATATGACTACATCTGTAACCTTTGCTTTTCATATATTTGCAATTTCTCTATTTGCTTCCTCTTTTTGGACTGCCATCTAAGATATTACTGAGATGCTGACAATGGACCCAGGTAAGTTTTCCCAATAGTCTTAGAGCTTAGCACTACAGAAAAGTAATTCAAACAATTCTTTCTGAAGGGCATTTCTTTCAATTTATTTAGAATTTTCAATCCTATGTCAAGCAAGGATTGAAAGCTATAAAAGCAAGCTACACATCCTGTTCCTTGGCTTTCTTAAACGTAACTGCAGTTTTCCCAGTAACTGTTGCTGTAGATGAACCTTAAAGACTTTCAGTGTACCACACTCCTTAGACATCATGCAATTCCAAAAGGTAACTAAGAGTCTCAAAGGTCTTTAAGAATGCATTAATGCTCTTTGTCTATACAGCTACAAAGACAGGTCAATACTTGCGATGCTGTGACAGATGAAGTCTGAGTCATTATTTTAGACAACACACTGTCTCTGGAGACAGTTTGAGAAGACTCTTAGATATCTATCTTGGGGAGAGAGGACAGCAGGGTCAGAGGGAAGGAGATAAATTCTGTATGTACACATCTCCATTAAAAATACACAAAACCAAGGGACAAAGCACAAAAGACATAATGTGCCTCTTGCCCATCTAACGGTACACCGACTCCCCTTTCCCCTCCATACTGTTTGCCTCCTTGCTTACTCAGGTCATAAATAATTTGGGGACAAATTTAACCTTGCATCAGATAAACCTTGCATCAGATAAAGAACAAACTGATGCAGGTATTGACTGGAGCATCTTTGGTCTCTTATAACAGTGTTATGTTTTATTGCTGATTCTGTGGGGCTTTTTAATTCTTTGCAGTAAGCAGTTTCACCTTCTTTAGCTAAACTGAAAGAATCTGAAGTTCTGTGTTTATACCATTTATTGCAACAATACTTAAAAACGGTCTGCTCAAAGGTTAATGGCTTTGATTTCATTTAGCTTGTGATTTCCATTTGCACCACAGGTTTTGGTGACAACCAAGATTATTATTAAACAGTAAATACATACTACAAGAGAGTCTGAAAAGCTAAACAGAAGTTAGAAAAGACATACAGAACAGTATTTCACTTTTGTGCACTGGCTTAGAAATCACTTTGCTTAAACTTTTTTAGTTTGGTAAATGTACTGCCCATCATCCACTGTATATCATTTTTTGTTCCTCTATTAATTTTCTTAATATAGAATTCAGAATTAGATAAAGTTTAACTTTTATAACTCATTAACTACATAAGAGTTACAAATTAAGCAAAACTAAAGCAGTCATACAACAGCATTTAAAAAACCTCTCCATATTCGCAAAGCCAGTAATTTTAGAAAACAACAAATGCACGTGAATCTAAACAGAGATTTGATAAAGATCCAGATTTGGAATCAGTGTTCAGCATTAATCAAGCCATTTTTCAGAATCCACAGTAAAATATTTGATTGCCTGCATTGTATTTTACTGAAGTCATCAGCAGAACACCACCACAGTGAATTCTACAGGGTTATACTTGTGCATATTAAATTATTTTATTTTAGGAAAATTCTAAAATAACATCTTACCTTTAAAGTCATCTCTTGGGCCTTGCATTTCCTTCTTGTTCATTTTTCTGTCAGTGCAGGAATTGTTATGGGCACCTTTGGAATTGTTTTCTAGGTAAGCTGAGCTCGTTCCTTTCTTGGAGGGATGAGGATCACAGAGTTTTGCATTAATCTTATAAAGCTCGAGGGCCTTAATGGCTGCTGCATTGTTATCCATACGGAGAAAAGTTGGACAGGAAGCACAAAATTCATTCGTGCAGGCTTCATTTCCACAGCCCTCAGTTAACTGGTGGTAGTAGCGCTCTATTAGATGCTTTGCAGCTGCTCGCTTCCTGTAGCAAACATTCAAACAGTAAGTACAAGGATTAGTAGAGCTTTCATATAAAAAGCTCATTCAAAAGCATCAGCAAGGCAGAGATTAGTCAGGCACTGAAACACAAGATTTCTGTGTCAGAGAGGACACATCAGGAGATTTTTAAAATGCAGGATTCTCATCTTGACAAATGCAAATATATTTAACTCGCAATTTAATTTGTGGGTCCTACATAAGTGAAAGGTAAATCCTGTTTACGCACAGTTTTTAGCTTTACATTCTAGTGTTACAGTGTATAGAATCTTTTTCAGTTCTGAACAATCTCTATTGTCACTGAAAAAGAGGAATTTAGATGCAAAGCAAGGCTGCAAATGAAACAGAACTGGATCTCATACAGGTGATTGAGTCTGATGTATAGTACTGAGGTATGATTGCCACTGACAGAGGGAAAAGGCACGAAATACAAATGATCCAGACATTTTCTTAGTAATACTATCAATACGACACTGATAGGATATAAACCCTTCAGAAATCTAAACTTTTTTTTTTTTTTTTTACCACCAGATTCCAGATGACTAAGTGATCAGATATTTAGTCTGTTTAAATCTGCAGGAAAAAAATATTCCTTGGTTAATTAAACTGATGACAAAACAATGATCACAGATGAGCTCAAGGCTAAATGTATCTCTCCTCAGCTTAACAAGGTGTATAGTTCGCTAAAAAAAAAAAAAGCTCCCTTTCTCCTGCAATTATACATTGCAAGTGTGTATTTTGAGGAATTACAACTGTATTGCTATACAAGTCAGTGTGCTCAGTACTATATATACACACACGAAAAATTTAATTGGCCAATTAATAAGGTCACAGACTTTTACAGAAACATGCAAATGGTGAAGAAATTGCTGTAAAGCTGCAGGTAACTGGGACAGAAGAAGCTGCGTGCAACACCAAGAGCACCATATTTGATTGCATTTTGGAAAGAAACCCCCAAACCTTCACTTAAATTAAGGGAAGTTATTAATGAAAAATATCAACTATGAAACTTTACAAACATTCTGATTAGTTGTAACATGCAGGCTTTTTACCTAACTTTAGTGATACAGCATTATAAAGATTAAAACACGGGAAGCAAGATTTCCCATCAGAAATTGTGATATTAACTTCAAGTTGCCTTTTCTGACGTCAGTGTATGTACAGATTCTGCATAGAACAAGTAAGTATATGAGAACTGAAGTGCTACTTCAGTACCCTCTGGTACTACTCAGCAGCTAGCTGTTAATACCGGCTAGTTAAGTGTTAAAGAGTTTCAAAGCAGCTGCTTCAGAAGGGAGAATATCCTCAAGTTCTGAAAATAACTATTGATGTGTATATTATTCAGCAATTTTCACCTTTGCTCCTTCCTTTTGACCCTTCAAGATGTCATGATTCTAGAGAAGAAAGTATTTCTTACAAAGAAAACCATTACCTCAATGGCTACCTGACCTTCCAAATGCCTCAGTGCATTCAAAGACAAAAAAAATTGAAGAGAAAGCTTTCCCTGGCACCTTGAGACAGAGGTGGAAGCCCATAAAAAAAATGAAAAAGCAGTATGAGCAATACCATCAAAATCACTGCTGTATAAACAGGGAATAGCTGTATTCTGATCCAAGGAAAGAGTTCTACCCTCCCCAACTTTTATATGTAGACTTAGGAAAACCTGCCTCTTTTCACATGCATATAAAAATGTAAGGGTTTTTTTAATGTCTTTCATACTTCAGCTTTTAGTATAGAGGCTTTAAAAAACCAAGTGTTTTAATACAGCTTAGACCAGTACATGATCTCATAGACTTCTATTTCTGAATGCCAAGACTTCATATTTCAGACCTTCAGATTTAGAGTGTAAAATATTGTCATTTGTAGGCAGATAAGTAGATCATGTGAAAGTCTTTCTTGGTTAATATTGAATTCTTACACCTGAGCTATGGCCAGCTGTCTCACTAACATGCTCCTTATTTACTCCTCTTGCAGTCTCTCCTATGCATTACTTTGATGCCTTCATGAAAGCTCTTTCCAACTGAAGTTGAAAATTACTGTCCCTTTAATTTTCTTCCCTCTCTCTCACTGATCATGCTTTCCACAGCGCATGTGGAAATGGCAGTTATTTCATATACACGCTATCATTTTCCTCATCACGTTTTCCTTTAATCTTTATTTCTCCATTGCAGTCTACAGGTAGATCACAAGTTTTTTACTATAATCTTCTGACCCATGAAATACACCTACGAATGTTATATGGATTATTTCTCACTGCTTTTCTAAGTGTATATATATTAGGGGGGTGTGTGTGTATTTATTAATTTACTTAAAGCATCTAGAGTTGTTAATCAGATTAAATAGATTGTGAAAAGCTGACCAATTCCCTAAGCGAGAACTTATATTTTCAAATGGGAGAAATTGTTAAGTCTTAGAGGCATGCGCACCTTTCTAGCTTATGTAATAACTAGTTTGAGTAAAGTTTCAATGTATAAACACTGATATATTAACAAGGCATTTTATTATATTAAACAACACTCCACTTTAAACAAATCATATCTGAGATACCAAGAGATAAAGCTAAGCTTAGACTTGTCTATCAGTTAAATTCTGAGGACCTCAATATTTTTTTGCTTCCAATATTTAACTACCAATTACTTCTCAAACTGTATCATGCCTATAATAATGACGTTTCTACAAACATTTTCAATTTTGACTCATGGCCGTAGATGCATTAAGTGCTGTGAAATTCTATTAGAGATGGTAGGTCCAACTGAAAGTTAGATTTTTTTTTTAAAGCAACTATGGAAGTTAACAATAGTGTACAACAGTATTAGAATACAACAGTACTAGAAATTCCCTCCATCTCTTCCTGATGGCTATTCCACAGACTTTTGACATGGCCTCAGATACACTATTTAAAAAAACAGAAAAAGTGGAGACTTAAAAGTGAGGATACAGACAGAAGGTAGAACAGAATTTACTGAGCCTTCCATAAGAGCAACCTTTACCAAGGTCCACCCACGAAAGCATTTACAGAGAATGCAGTTCCAAGTAAGGCAATGAGTGATGTTACAGAACAGTAAGATATTCCATACCACATTCCCACGGGGGTAATTGAGGAATTATTGTCACTGTCCAGTGCCAGAAGCACACATTTCCTATATTATCCAGAAAAAAAATGTAGCATACCTTCTACGTTCTCCAGAGGTGAAAGCTTGATCTCTTTTTACATTCCCTTTCTCATTTAGTATGCAGAAAACTTAAATTTTTAGCCTTAGGCATTAAAACTTCACCAAGAGAGATAACACAAACCCCCTCTCTATTCTTAGCTCCTGCTACACAGTGAAGACTGCAGCTCCCTTTAAGTTCCTGTATAGGGTTCTAGTGAGGAATAACTTGTCCCTTACAAACTCGGTGACTGGTTTACTGTACATTAGCACACAGACGCCTAGTGTAGTTAAGGCTACAGTGACTGACTTGCATATATGTTTGCAGGGACTCACACTGCTGTTGTACATCCAAGTATGAAACTGCATGGGTGTAGGTGCAGTTGTAAACAGTTCACAGACATACCACAGGCATATCCTTATGCCTTAAGGGTAACTTCCCACACAGCGGGCCTTGTATAACCTCCTCAAGCAAGACACACCACTTCAGTGAGGAGAGGCACCTAAAATCGATGTCATCTTCCTTTCCCAAAGTCCAACAATTTCACAAGCAGACTTTTATATTTAAAAATAAATCAGTATTCACTCACTTTTGTAGTACTTAAAGAAAAAAGAATGCCTTTAGGCTTTTAGATTGTTCTTTAACCACTAAAAAGCCAGATAATAAGTACTTCGCATTTGTAATTTAAATGCTGCCAAAACTGCAGTATCACTAGAAGTGTGCACCGCTGAGCCTCTGTCTTTCTAGATACTTAGGCAAAGGTGCACTGGGCTGCATTTTATATCATCAAGTCATTTTTGAATGTCTAAAACCTATATAAAACAAGATATTGCATGCACTGGTTCACAAGTTCCTGTGTAACAGCACCTAATTTGCATTTCTCTTTTTTTTTTTTATACTAAATACAGAGAAATGCTACATAAAGAAAATTTTTGTAACAGAGAAAATCAGAAGTTTAAGCATTTAAAGAATTTTAGAAACAGTATGTAATTCCTTAAAGTCCACCTACAAAGCAAAGATTTTTCATCCAAGTTTCAAAACTTGTCTGAAGCTAAAAATATCCGTATAAATGCATCATTTTTGCTTCAAGTTTACCTAATTTTAAAAATATGTATGAAAGTTTCGTACTTGTCTAGAAATATCAGTATAAAATATTTCTGAATTGTTTCTGCTTGGGACACAGCTACTTTTATGTTATTTCTACACAGACGTCTCACATTGCTCCACAATGGCAAATTTTAGTAAGTGGAAATTTACAACAGCCTGTTTTAAAAAAACCTGCTAGTAATTCAGAAGTGCCAAAATGTTCATAAGCTGTTTTCTTTCTTAATGCAAAATACTCACCAGAAGTATTAATGTGCATGGAAACTAGAGGAAAAATTATGTTTGTCTTTTGGATAGGAAGAAAACAGGCAACAGTTCTTCTAGTACCAATAGCAAAACAACTTCAGTATATGGCTTAACAGACAGGAGCATAGAGACTTACACACCTGCAACAATTATACTACACTTTGGAAGCAAGATGACCAGCAGATCAAAAACTTTAAAAAAAATATAGGTTATGGATGGACATCTTTGTGAAGTTAAATACTGTTTTCTGAGAGTTTCAGTTTCAAACCTTACATGTTGGTTTCCTGCTTCTGTTTAGTCAGACTAAGAACAGCAGTGCTACAGAAGACAAGCTTCCAGTAAAAGCACTGCCCACACAGTCCCTTCTGAAGTGGCCTGCACACGCCACTGCCAAACGCTCCACCCAGAGCTGGAGCTGAGCACTCTGTTCCAGCAGTGCTGCAACACTTTCTGCCCACCTCAGCCTCTGGCACCCCAGTGAACGTATGCTGGCAAATGCATATGCGCATGGAGCCTGCATTTCCCAAACCTCATTCTTTCCAGTATGGTAGACCCCAACAGCTGGGGTGTAGACCATGAACCCCCTTGGACTGTAGTGTTTTCACCCAAGAGACCAATCTCCTCACCACATACTCTAGATCTACTGTGCCTCTGGGAACATCATGTACTGATAAAGTCAGTCATGGCACTTCCTCAGGAAGGGCGAACCTGAGAACAGAAGAGTTGTACTGGCTTTACGTAGCAATGCACAAAGAGAGCTAGAGACAGGGGTCGAGAACACAGCACGTATCTCAGTCTTGACTCACAAACTACCTTGCTACAGTCCTATTAGGAAAGCATCCTTCATTACTGCCCTTTCCTCATCAGGTTGTTAGCTCCAGGACTCTGTAATGTCATTCCACAGGCCAACTGGTTTCATACCCTGGTTCCTACCTGTCCTTAAGAAGGAAATCAGTGCCCTGTCACCCATGTGATCCCTCCAACTTTCTCAATTAGCCATAAAATTGAGATGAATAACACGTCAAATATACCCTGGCTTTTCAACCCAAGCAATTTCAGGAGAAATCCTGCCCCTGCCCCCCAACCAACCAAACATAACTACAGGCCTGAAGCCACTAAATAACTGATTACAGGGAAACAATTATTAGGCAATTATTGTAAGCTATCAACATATGTAAATGGTAATGACTGTAGGCATACTTGATTATTAAATACCATGCTCACGTTTTCAGAATCAGTGCCTTTTGAAAAGGCAGGGAGAAATACAGCCGTCATAAAATAAGGCCATAAATTTATTTAACTACAAAGAAAAGTAACTTGAATTACTGCTGAAATAAACTTACTACTAAGTTTAGGACTGACTAAACTCAAAGCATCTTACGCTCACTGAACAGATTTGTTATTCTTAATATTTTAAAGAAAAGAAAATGTACGTAATTGTTACCAGCTATTAAACTTCCAAAGAGTATATCATGATATGTCTAACCACACAAAACATTTCAACAGTTCTCCAAATTCTGTTCTAAATTATCAAGCAAGGAGTCCAAAACTCTACTACTCTGTAGTGGCTGTGAGGCCACAGTAAGACCAGCTTTGTCTTTATTGGAAAGAAATGAAATTACAGTAACTTCACATACTTGGAGAAATCCTTCAGTGTCTTTTATATTCAGGACAAAACAAATAATATTTATCAATATTTAAGCAAAACCCATATTCTTTAGTACCTTCCATGTTGTTTTCCCTTGGTTAAAGAAGTCCTACCACTCAAGCAAGTACAATTAAACTTCAAGTTGTGCTCTACTGAGCAAGCTTAAATTTGTCAAGTATGGAATTTATACACTATATTCTGATCAGCAGGCCATCCAAAGAAAGGAGATTTGATATCTCACTGCAGAGATAATATTAAAGATACAGACAGTAACTTGAGGCCACTGATTCTGATTGTCTACTTCTGGACCACTGGAGTATTGCAGTAGAAAGCATGACACTCATGTAAGAGGACTGACCATTGCAACTTGTAAGACTGACCTGCAGAGACCTAAATGCTGATCAACCCTGTATTCTCTTTGTACAACCTGGAAGAGAAGAGGCCAAGTACAGGAAAGGGGCAATCACACCACTGTTTTCAAGTTATTAAAAACTCCAGAACACTTCTTTTGTTAGGCTTTCATGGCAGTGTTCTTTTGCGATGTCTTCATTCTCCACGACACAGCCCTAGAATGACGACCATGATCACACAGAAACTAAGTGCAAATAATACTGATCAGAGACTTAAACACCTGAGCTTCCAGTTTAAGAATAGTCCAGCATTTGTGGATTTAGACACCTCCAGAGAGAAATATCTACTCTTTAAGCTTTCATTTTGTTTATTTTTAACTGGTAAATTTACAGCATCCAACAAGCTCCATGGGAACCAAGGTTTGTAATACATTTGCTTCAGTTACATTTTCTAGTGCAACAACTGGAATTCCTTTTCTTTCAAATCATTATAAAATTCAGTCTATTTATCTTACTGTGCTTTTGCTCTTGGAAGCAAAGGTAAAACAGACACTTAATTCTAACTTAAGTAGTTGCTAAATTTAAAAACGTAATAATTCTTGAGTAGAGTCAATGCAGTCATATTAGCGGTGAAGTTTCCTCAAAGGAATCACTGCCTGGCCAAATGATGCATTGCAAGGGGCTCTGAGAAGAAATTCTGTAGTTCATCCTAGACAGATCACAGTGTAGCAGAGTACAAGGCTGCAGGTGTAGATAATGATACTTCCTATATCTTTTCCTCCCAATAATGGTGATAAAACCACCAGCAAATGCCACAAAAAATACCTATGTGACAAGGTTTGAGGCCACAATCAGCATCCTGTGGTTATGTTATGTAAACCCACCTGTGTTTTCAGCCTTGAGGAAAGTAAGGCATTCTATGTCTAGAAAGCACTAGGAAGGCATCTGAAAGTATGTATCATGAAACACACGTACAGTAACTGTACAAGTATTCATTTGCAATGGTTGTAATTTGGTTTTCTGGCATGTTTTGAGGCTGCTGCAGAATTTTTATTTTTCCATTCTTTCAAGGGAAACAAACCAGCTATCAATTCTACTCCAATGTGAGGTCACTATTCATCAACTATAACTGCAACAAGACTTCAAATGGGAGGGGTGGGTGTTCAACGACTTTAGAAAGAGAGAGAGAAATTTCAAAATCACAAAGCATCCCATCCTCCAAAACCAGAAGATGAATGCACAGAAAGCCATCATGTCAAAATACCCAAACCTTTGCCTTGATGTGTGACAACATACAGTATGTACAGTAAAAATACACACGCTGTTAAGTAGTCAAGTTATTGTTAAACAAGTTGTGTAATTTAGTGCTAAAGAGGTTTTAAAAAAGTTATACTAATTGAATCTGAAAATTAACGCAAACCTGTGACAGGACCAGACAGGAGGAGATGCTGATCTTAAAAATTCAAAGACTTGGACAAACGTAAGGAAAAAAAAAAGACACCTAACTATGAGCTAGCACCAATATGTTCATCACACAGAGCCAGGACTTGAAAAATTTGAGATAATTAAGACTTATCCATTGAAGAACTTGCTGCATAACAGTCTGAAGGAGTAGATTATTTTTAATTCACACTTGTGAAACATACCTGACTAGGCTCTTGGTATAAGGCTTTGCAATGCAAAACAGGGAAACAAATGAAGCAATTGCATCAGCCACCCAGAGTAAAAACAAATTAACCATTCATTGTGTAAATAACTTAACACTTCATAGAAATCCCGCATTTACTAACGAATTATAGGCATGTAACTAACATAGTAACTATTTTAGCTACACAGTAGGCTTGCAGGTCACAATGTATTACCCAGCCTGCCATTCCACCTTACGTGGCAAGCACAGCTATACAGCATGACTGCAGAAATTCTCTGTAGGTGATGTACACATCACATTGTGATACAGTTTTAAAAAACTTAGTTTTGCCAGTATAACATGCATTAATACTGTTTAGCTACTACTCAAAACACATGAATCCCTACAGCTTGACTGACTTACATCTATTTTAGACAGACACCCAAAATCTACCTAGTCAGGGCAACTCTTGATCACGCTGCAGAAAAAAAAACAAACCCACAAAAAAAACACTGACAAAAAATAAACCCCCAAAAACTCCAAACCACCAGAAAAAAAAATATCCCATTAAGCTTTCACACAGAAAACCTTGCTATTGTAGATTATTTTTTCAGGTTCAATTTTAAGGAGGACAAAATATACGCACAAAAAAAGAATTGTCAGACTGTTAGAAGGAAAAAAAATGTACTGCCTTCCATACAGAGTGTTTGCTTCACAGCCATCAAGTTGCTTGTTTCTGACACATCTTTCCTTACGAGTCCAACTGCCAATATCCAGAGTGGACTACCTCCAGTCTACAGCCTGATTTCCCCCCTTTGGCTAGGCCAGGAAAACAAAAGAACTCAACTCAACTTGCCACAGGAACAATAAAACGCAATGCAGCAGGGGCTGGAGCGGAAGGGATCATGACAGGGTTTTTGCCCTGCAACCTCTAACACATTTCCACATAGCAACAGCCAGTCCCCTCTCAGGTCTGGATCCCTGCAACCTGTACTCCTAGGGAGCCAGACGGCACTTCTGTAACAGATGGCATAAGAGAGGGAAAAGCAAATTCATTGTCCCAGAAGAAAAGCTCCTCCTAGTACAAGAATCACTGCAGTGAATTGGTAAAAACATATGGGAAAAGCGTTCCTTGTTTCCTTCTCATCACTTTTAAGGTTAGGTATGCAGTCCAGTGCAGAGGGGCTTACCTCAGCTTTGCTCCTCCCCAAGTTGGGCAGCTACAGTGGAGAAGTCCTTGAGCAATTCACACTATGTCCCTAGCCTGCAAAACATTCTGAAACTGGCATTCAGCCCACAGTGTGTAAAATCCTACACCACGTGGAGGGAGGGTGTGGAGGAGACAGTTTATGGCCAGAAGAGAAGTGAACTCAGATCTTCTGAAGCCTCAGACAGTACCCTAACATTGGGCTACACTCCCTCTGTTATTTTGGAACTCATGCTGTAAGTCAGAAAAGCAGAGTTTACAGTTTCTCTATTTGAGTTCTGTAACAGGATGGTTTGAATAGCTCGAAAAGAATCTTTGTTTGCTAACTCACAGAAGAATAAAGTCTCAATAACTTTTTTCTTTTTTTAAAATGTCCTCTCATACCTTCAACATTTTTGAATTTGAAATGAACATTTCAGCCTATCACAACTTTGCTTCTAGGCTAATGAAGACAGACCAAAACATGGTTCAAAACTATGAACAAGATGCTACCTGAATACCCTTCAATGAAAGAAGTCCAGTTTTCCATTTCTAAAAGTAACTAGTGTATAAATTTGCCAAATTGTCAGACTTTTTTTTTTTCCTCTTAGCGCAGCAATTCATCTGCCACAACAGGTATTAGCAGGCATTGTGCCTTAGTACTGAAGTGCCTTCAAACCCATGCAAGATGTTAGTGAATAGCAGGTAGAAATTACACCCTACTGTCAAGTCTGAATATAAGGCCTTAAGATCTCTGGCATTGTATTATGCTACCATCTACTGGTTCACGTTAAACCTCTGAACTTCCCCTTTAACCGATTCACTCTCCAAAAAAAAGTAAAAAAAAAAACAACAAAAAAACAAAAAACACACACACAGTTTTTACAGAGGCCTAAAATTATTTTTCCATAGCAAACTATTAACTTGAAATTTTCTAAGGTAATTCCACAGTTCTGCTCAGCTTTTGTCATCTTTTTTTTTTCTAAAAAGGTGCAAGAGTAACTTACATACGGTCAAAACATTTTAAAACATGATATACCAAACTCATCCATTCATTTACTTACATTCGGCTAGTTTCAATGTTTTCAGAGTGAGGTTCTCCTGGTGATCTGCAGATACAGATGCAAAACCTTAAGCATTCTTTGTTACTTTCAGTCATTACAATATGAAGAATTAGGAAAGGTGGAAAGTGATGATGATTTATTATTGCCACTAAAAGCACTGACTCTTATGTGCTTGCACATTTGTCCAAACTCGAGAAGACAGTTCATAACATAAAATCTGACAATATAATTAAGCCAGATTTCTCTAGGGAAGACAGCACTTTTTCCCCACAGCTTACACAACAGCAGCCATTAGGGAAGAGTTCTGCTGGCAGTACTTCTGTATTCAGGTTGTATAGTGCACCAGTTCTGGGCTAATTCTTCGTAACCACTTCTGTAACCAAAACGTATACTCAAGGTTTATCAGTGCTCAACTGTTACCAACAGATTATTCTCTGCACAATTGGACTCTAAAAAGCAGCAGCTCAAAAGCAGGTCTCAACAGAACCTCAAAACAAATTTCATGTCTCGCTCTACTTGAATTTATGGACATAAGCCTCACAGGCAGGTTTCTTTTACTTCCTTCCAGTCAACAGATCAGCCAGTAATATTCAGAATTAGGTGTTAGTGCCTAGCATTTTTGAACACCCTAGTAGCACCTGTATTCAGCTTGCCAACCCCCTTGACTTAATTTACAAATTTAAGGGGTATAGTTCCGTATTAAATTAAGTAGGCTAAAATTATAGCTGTTTAGCTCCTCCTTATTCCCATCTTCTTCCTCATGTGAGCACTGATTCAAAAAGTTAACATCTAATTTATTATTTTTTTAGACAGATTATTGTTTTCTTTAGGCAGATTATTTTTTCCTCTTTGGGACTTCCTGCTACCCAGACAGTTTGTAGCCAGATCCAGCTTGTAATTGTATGAGCCAGGAGACAAGGCAGTACGAATGCAGCAGTTTTGACTTCAATCACTGTAAGCTGCCTTGAAATCATATTCTGAAGAACCTTATCCAACCCTGACATGGGTCTAGATTCTGATACAGTTGACCAGAACTGATATAACTGGATACACTGCACAAGAAGTGGAAATAGAGCACAGCCTATTGCAGTAAAACTCTGTAGCTTACATGAACAAAAATGCCTTTCATGACAGAGCTTTCTCAAAACAGAAGCGAGCTAAAATCTGCAAATAGAACTCACTTTGCGGGTTTAAACAGAGTTTTCTAGGGGACTTCAGTCAGCACAGCTAAGCAGGTTTTGTCATAGCTTTACCAGGGAAATCATTGCTTGTAGGAATGGAATTTCTCTATTTACTATATGACTATTACACTATTCTAAACACTAATGGAAATCTCCACCTGCAGCCTGAAACATTTCCTTTTTTTCCTATGTTTTATTGCACTACCTTACTGGATGGTCCCTCCTATTAAATCCTGGACTGTTCTCCAAATCTTTTACTAAAATCTTAGTCCTTTACTGACATATAAGATCTTAGCAACTTTCTGGATTTTACCAAACTGTAGTATATTAACAGACCCAGTGCCTAGAAAGCATTTCTGGCAGGCAAAATTCCTAGGCTAGCTGGATAATGTGCAGTGACAGCTGATGCAGAACACAGGAAGTTACTTGTTTATATTTCACTAAGTTATAAAATTCAACTGACACTAGGGACAGAACTCTGAACTTACTATCAAACTAACTTTATACTCATGCTTAAAACGCAAATACCCGCTTAACTGGAAAATAACAGAAAAACTACCCAGTCTCAAAATCTGGCATCTATTTACTCCCTCCAAATGATGCTTTCCTTACTCATTAAAGACTGATTAGATAGTTGCTGACAAAAATAATGCTCAACAGCAAAACAAATCAAAATCTAATTTCCCTTCAACTCTAGTGACCAAACCAAATCACTAGATACTTAGAAAGAAAAGAACCTTTTTTTCCCCCCCTAATTATTCACCCAAACATGTAAGTGCTAGAAGCCATACAACCTGAGGAGCATTGGAAAGAAGAGTGTTTACATTCATACTGGCTAGCTCCACTATTCACATCCAGGACTTCAGAAACTGAGCAAAGAGCTTGGAAGTTTGAGGCGGTTGCTATCTTTCTTTTAGCCATAGGAAATACAACACAATGAAGCTTTGGGTAAGACTAGTGCTTTAAGTTGCTGTGAAAATACAAGTGAAATAGCAGTGTTAAAACAAAAACATCAAGAGTATTAATCACTTTGAGCCTTTAAAATACACAGCAGTATGAAAATTTACAGAAAAAGAGCAGACTGGCATCTAAACTTAGCATGTAAAAAAGGTAGCCTAGTGATCTGCAGTACAGACACGTAAACACAGCTATCAGTATATCCAAAATATTTTCCTATCCTTATCATTTGTGTGAGTTTTATCTGGGCTTTGAACAGACACTGCAGCTCTGTACGTGCTATTCTGCAAATAAGGTTTCTTCTACAAGACAATGTAAGAACAAGTTCCAGGAAGGTTCAGAAAAAATAAAACTTGGCTAAGTAAAAAAAAAGTTTGGTCCTCTAAGGTAAGTCGTTCTGCTGAAAACAGGGATCAAATTCCTTCAGCTTATTGTTTTTTACAACAGAAGCTGACCTAAAATAACTATGATTTGCAGAACTATTACTGCACTTATTAACCATATTTTAAAAGGTCTCAGATGACAATGTAAGCATTAAATAAAATGAGCTTTTAGTACTCATGGAAACAATGTGAAAGATCAATCTAATTACAGGAATTGTAATTGCTTGTTGAGAAGCTATTTACTCTGCAATGCCCAATTGTTTACAAACAAGATACCTTGTTATTCCTCTGAGCAGGCAACAGTACTGAAAAGCAACTATACAGTATGGCAAGACATCCTTTCATCACGCCTAAAATCTGAAACAAGAGTTCCGTTCAGAGAAAATCTCAGAGCAAATGCTCTTATAAATTTCAGCTTTGAATTAATCATAGATACTGATCACAAGACACCAGCTAATCTGAATACTGCAGTATGAGCTAGCAAATTCAAATGGTGGCTCACTTCCAGTAACACAGGGAGCAACTTCTCCATTCTGCAAGCCACTCCTTTTTACCCTCACTGTACCTCCCTAGGAGAGCAAAGTAAAGATATGCAAGCCTACAAATTTTAATGTCATCAAGCCTCCTGGACAAATACTCCAAAAAATTTAACAATTTGCCTCAGTAAGTATGCTAAACCATTTATACAGAATTGCAGTATGACAGTAAAAACCACTGGAGGCTTAAGTGATAGCATTGCTCTTAGGAGGGATACCATGGACCACCACCGTGCTCATATTTTAAAAGCAGGCAAGTAAGTAAGCTTTGAAATAACTCTAAGCAAGAGGGTAAGTCAACTTTGCCAGCTGACTTATCTTAAATAAACAATATACCTTAATAATACTTATGGAATTCACTTCAAGTCATACAGAATTAAATACTTTAAAAATAAACAATATACTAAAAAGGATCTTGAGAAACAACATAAGCGTATGCTTACCTTTTACAAGCTGTGGCCATTCGGTGACATCAGGGTGATCACAATTTTGAGTCACTGATTAAAAATGAGTTGTCACACCAGTCCTGTATCACGCTGGGCTAAGCATAAGCTTAACAACTCTAAATAAGTAAAAATAATTCAGTTAAAAGTCCTTACAAGTTATTTTCAGCTAGTTCACTAAAACATCATAAAACACAAGAACAATATTGATGCTACACATTGTTTTATCTGCAAGATTAAGACCTACTGCACAAAAATCAATTCATTTTTGAATGACATTCTAAGATTTATAGAGTAACTAACAAGCAGAACTACTTACTAGAGTAAGTTTTTAGAGTAACTAACCAGTACATTCAACTGGTGAACTTGAAAATTCATTAACTTATTTTTAGCCTCAAAAACCCCTCCCAAAACCAAACCCCATCTCTTGGACCAGTAGAAAGCACCCAAAATCAAGCATTCAAAGATTTGGAAGCATGTGCATAAATATAAACTGTAATTTCTAAATAAAATAAAATTCCATTAGTTGTTTCCCTGTTACAACTCAATATTGGTTCCTAATGAGGCTCTGTGTTCCCAGGGGAGCAACATGTAACTTGCACTTTGCTGTATGCCTCTCCCCAAAACGAAGCAAGCTAAAGCCATGTGAAAGTTTCAAAGGAGCAGTCTTTGCCATCTGTGGCCAAACTTTTAGGTTCTTTGCTCCATTCACGCCACATGTACTCTCTCCTCTCCCTTAAATTTTCAAAAGTGTATTTTACCTGTCAATTGTTTCCCATGATCTGGCTCCACCGGTATAAATTGAAGGGTTGGTCCTTTACTTTGTCACGCAGGTGGCAGCCAATGATCACTCAGCAATACTCCTGCCCAGAGCGCCCTGGGACCACCCCAGCTGATTGCTTCCATGGCTGAAAAGGAACCAGTTAGTCTCTTACCTACTGCTATTATCTACTCTAAAGTTAACTGATAAAATATTTCCAACCATAACCCTCAACACTCAATTCACCCCATTCTCTCTCCCACCCAAGCTCCTCGGTGCACTGGACAAAGTTTGTAAAGAAAAACGGCCTGATGGACAGTCAGATCACAAACAGCATTATTCACTTCCTGTTAACATAAAGTTTTGATTACAATTGAAGTGTTATTACTGTATTTGGTGAATAAAAAAAGTTATCTAACTTTCTCTAAACAGCAGGTAGCTATGAAGACAGACCTCTGTGCAGTATTTGATAAGTTTATTCCTGCAGCTCTAACCCAGATGAAGCCCCACATTTGTTGCCATGCAGCAGAAGCCTCATACAGAAGCAGGGTCCAAAAAGGCCAGTGAGCTACTGAGGGCACACCCACAGGTCTCTACAACACCCACAGTCACAACAGCCTGATACAAACACCAAGAGAAGCACAGATAGTTATAAATCTTTCATCCACAAAAGCTTTCATGCTTCAGTTCAATCTATTACAAAAGGTCTTAGGTTTGTTGAGGAATCAAGCATTTTTAATGCTAATTTGTATCTCTTGACTTGTTATAGATACAAAATCACTAATAGGGAAGCAAAGCCCTTTATTTTCTAAAGTTTGTCAGAAAAGCTGCTGACTTCTGTCCTTTTACTACAATTTGCCATCATGCTACAAACTCTGCAACAGAATAAAATTTGTAGTAGTTGTGGAATGATGCTTTTTAGTTTTATTGGGTATATTCCTCAAGGCAGGAGAAGTGCCATTTAATTATTTTAACAGCAGTAATATTTGAGTCTTCTCATCTAAACACGAGTACAGTTGAGATATGGAAAGTAAAAAAAAAAAAGCAGACTACCAAAAACCTATGAAACAAAACAGAGGTTCTCTAGTACCTATGTTTTGCAGGTGTAAACTATCAAAGTTTAACAAGTCAATGCCAGAAACACAGTACAATGAATAAAAGTCAGTTGAAAAGGTTCCTCATCTGTCAACATTAAGTGACAAACAGGGTAAAAATTTTCAAATTAATATTTGCTGACCATCAGCTCTACGAAAAGCAAACAGCAAAAACCAAGATGCTGATGCAAAACTGAGAAGCCTTAAAACACTGCTTATGGCATTCTGATTGAGACCTGACAATGCCCACTTTCAGGCAAGTCTCAGCTTTAAAGAAACAGATACTTATTCTAAGGCAGTGCTTTCTTCTAAAGTTAAACCTAAATTCTTGCTGCTTTCTGAACTGATGTGAAATGGCTCTGTAAAAGTGCATTTAGAAATTAACACCACTTCTAGCGCTTTACCCAAGTAACTTCTAGCATGCTGGTCAAGAAGGACAGGGGTGTAGCCTCTAAGGCCTCACTGGTTGGGAAATCCACATTCTGTTTGACTGCTGGAAGTACCAGTTCATGTTCTGGATACCAAATCAATCACTCCCTCCCTAGACTTGTATCACGCAGACCACAGGCAAAAGCTAATTACAGTAGTCTTCAATTCAAATGGAAGCATGTTAGAACAACAGGCTGACAGCAACCTTCGTAAAACAGGGTTTTCCTGAGGCTGTTTCATGTGGGAGAAGTCATGAACGGGATTGTCAACAGTGAAGGAATGCATGAAGTATCGGTGCTGGATTAAAAAAACATCAGATTTTATAATGTTAAATAATACACTCTGAGGTGGCAGTCCACAATCTTGGCCAAGACACATTTGTGCCCAGGCCTGACACAGATCCAACTTTGTTAGTCAGATTTACCACACCACCATAGTACCTACAGCAGCTCCATGAAGAGAGGCAGTATCCCAACTGGTATGAATCTCACCAAGCTGAATTTAACTGATCTAAGTTTTGCAGTGAAATTTGCCTCTACATATTTAATATATTGTGAATTAGAGCTTTGAATTCGGTAGTTGCAGCACTTCTAATCCATTACAGGATACCTTAAAGCTAGATTTATGGTACTACGGTCTAAAAATCTCATGCTATTTTCAATAATCCAGACGCAAGAAATCTTAATGAATCATTTCCCCCTTCTACCGCTTTGTACTACTTTCCCCATCTATCCTTGCCACCACTCCTGTGGGACAGAATACGATTGGCAAGGATTCCCTAGCACAGATGAAAGAATTGGTTTTTCTAAAACCTTACTCATTCACCCATCAGCAGAGTACTGTCTGCTGGTAAAGAGACCAGCATGTTGAAACATGGGGTGAGTAGTGAAGGAGACTGCCATCAAAGATACCTTATTCTGAATCTAGTTTGAACAACATTTTGACTGCTGGATCCAAACAAGGCAGAAAAAAAGACTGGTCTAAAAGTCAAAGAACACTACTTGATCGGGAAAGGGAAACTACACTGATGAATATGCTAAAATCATGAAGGGCATTATGAAGAATAGGAAACTGACCTAAACCAACTGCTTACAAAAAATAATCTCTGGGTAGAACTTACTTTTTACAGGGTAGGAACAGTAGCATCAGAACAGACATTTATTCTTATCACTCAGACAGATTTCTCTGGTCTTCACTGCCATGATTAGCATGGCTTACAGTTTAGGCTTTCACAGACACACATAGCAGCTGAAGGTATCAAACAAGGTTTGTGCCTTTGGAGTATGTCTGAGAAACCAGAGATGGCTGCTAGACTCTTTGGGACTGGGTAGGCTCCAGTACAGACACATCTATAGCTGCCTAGTGACTGCTTAGAAGAGGTAGCTTCAACCAGGACTACAACAACCCGTTGTAATTTGCAAGACAATAGACAAGATCCTGCCTTCACACCATGTACCTGAAGAACCTTGCATGGTTTGGAGCAACCCTCATGGAAAGGCAACAGGATAAATAACATTTATGCAGTAGTGTGAGACAACAGTCATTTCTCCAAGATGGAAAAAGTGCAGATTTTCTGAAAAAAAATGTTCTTATTGACTCAAAAAGAGGGGGAAAATAAATAATAAATGACTGGAAGAATAAGAAGTCAGAAACCAAGTTCAGATGCATCAAAAGGGACTAAAAGCAACTTTGTGGCATAGCCTGATGAGATCTTCTCTTTGCCTATTTCATTTAATCTTGAAAGTCTGCAATCACAAACATGAGCCAAGAAGAGGTCCTCAGCTTCAACATACAGAACCTAAAGCCATACCATGGAGAATGTAAGTACCTATTTGTAAACAATGAAAAATAAAGCCAAAAAAATTCCAGCTACAAATCACTTAATCAAAAGTTGTCACTTACATGGATTTCATATACCGTATCGCTTTCTCTGCATTATTTGATGTTCATTTTCTGTGACAGCACAGCAATCTGGCAGTTAACACCCAGGATGTGAGGTCTAGGAAGATCCCTGAGAGGAAGAACACTTATTTAAACTAAACAACTTACTGACCTGACTGTAGGATGGTTTACCCTGGGAGGTGGTATTTGTAAGAATTTAAGTTTCCTTTACAAAAGAGTTTTAAGTATACACTTGAGTAATCCTTGATCCAAATTTTTTTAAGATTCTCTTTTTGACAGATGATCTAATGAAAACAAGGTGATTCACCTGTACAAAGTAGTACATGATCTTCCTTACCTTTCAGTGCCAGAATTTGAGTTGCTTAATCAAAAATAACCATCCCCAAGAAGAAACCTTTGTATGTTTTCTGAAGAATCCCTCTGAATCCCCCAAGAATGAATTTGATATGTTTCCAGAATGACTTTGAGCACCATGATGAAACAGTCATCATCTATAGAGTAAGAGGTGCCCTCAGGACTACCCTAGCTAGCTTACTACTTCAAACAAGGAACCAACAACTAATAAGAAAACTGGCCTTTTATAACATAAGATTGATTGAAGTGTCCTGGAAGAAACTATAGAATATTCACCAAATCCCTAAGCTCAATCTCAACTGTCACTTGTAGAAAAAAAAAATATTAATAGACATGTTTGAGACTTAATTTCTTGATATGGTTGGAAACATCAATTACTTTTGTTGACTGCACGCTGTTTCCAACACAGAAAACGTGAAAAGACATAAGATTCCAGAAGTTTTCTTCATGCAGCTAGTACCAGGTTGAATTATCAATTATCCTAAAGGAAAATAAACGAGCCACTAATAAAACCCGATAAAATAAATTCCCAAAAAGCTGCAAAAAAACTGTAGTAAGACATCTATATGATTTTTTTCCCACTGCCTGGTAAACCAAACCATTCAACTAATAACGATAAATACAAAATTACATAGTTAGAAGACCAAAGGAATTGGGTTCTATCCTGGAAAATGCCAACCTAAAGTGACTAAGGCAGTCACAACTGATGAGCAAATGCACACATGGTCCCAGTTACTACAGCCAGGACAACAGATATGACTCATGAAGGGTTCCTGGAAAGGTGTCTGTTCATCTGCACAAAATACATCAGACATATTCAAAACTTAAGCCCAGTTCTCCAATTATTTGCTATTCTTCAAAAATGTTCCAGAAGTAGCAGAAAAGAGCCACAAAGACAGCATGAAGATAGAGAGTGCCTTGTGACTAGATAACGGAAACAGTTCCAAGTTATTCAAGCTAATCAATATGGATACGGGAAGAAACTAAGTCCTCTCATAGCACAGAAATACATAGAAAAGATCTTCCAATTAAAAGCAAGCATATGAAACCCTCACATGACTAGAAACTGAAGGCTGACCAATACAAATTAGAGTAGGAACAAAAACATGCAGGGTAGTGAGATCAATTAACACTTGAGTCAGTTATCTGGGGTGGGGATCTGAATTTGCTTATATCTTCAAATCAAAGCTGGTGCCATTCTAGAATTCATACTTCAGTAAAAACACAAGTTACTGACTTTAATAAAGGTAGACTACAGTGCATTGGAATATAAAGAGATCAACTACAGATTTTAAAAGCTTCACCCTATAATACCCGTATACTTTTTGATACAACGTATCAATTTGCGTTGATGTTAATATTTCACAAATCAAAGCAAGAGAAAAAGGTCTACTGTTCACTCCCACTCTCTCCCCTCACCCCAAAGCTAAAGGCCAATGTGTAATTCTCATTTTCTACAACTGCCCCCACAACTCCGAACACAGATTTTTTCCTTCAACATTTGTTTTCAGTTTGATATTTCAGCAGATCATAGAGGTACTTTCTTCACCTTTGTAAAAAGGGGAAAGCCTGAAATTATCTTTAGCTTCTGCATTTTTCCTTTCGACCACAACTCATTTTTCTTCCACTACACATACTCCTTATTTTTTCCAGCTGAACCACTTGTTTCTATCTCAGTCATGCCTGCTACTTTAGGCTCCCTCCAAAGCGATGTGCAGTTATGAATGGAAAGCCCCTCCTACATCTGGAGTGAAATCCAATCATCTATTTAAATTTCCTTTAGTAGCCCTCCTTTTACTGGCTAGGTATCAAGTTATTTTCCAAACAGGTAAGTTTTACAGCTTCACTTCAGCTTTAATATTTAAACTTTTATTCCATCTATCTTTTTACTTATGCTTTGTTATTTGCTTTCTTTTGCTACCCATCTTTCATGCAGCCTTCCACGTAAAGTATATTGCTGTTCACCAAGTTCTTCAGCATTTGTTTATATGCAGTTTATATTAAGACCAAGCGATCATGCAATCCTGTAGCATAACATTCAGCTTTTCTGATGTTCCATTAGTATTTATTACTCACAAGTCGTGGGGGATTAGAGGGGAATTCTTTGTCAATTTATGAAGTGCATACCCTTACAAAGATTATGCATACAGTGGGAAGTGGTTAAACATTAAAAAAAAAGCAGCCAGCAGAAATAATGGCTTCAGTTTGAAGAGCCATCATATACACAACTGGTATTGAAACTGAAGAGCAAGAAGCAGGTGGGTGGTCCCAGTGGTGCTGTGGGTACAAAATTGAATATACGCTACCTGCCAGATGCCTGCTAGAGTAAAGGACCAATCTATACAATTCTCTCAGGAACATCTGGATTGTGATAACGTTAACACTATATCTTCAAGAGATTTACAGTTTTTAATTAGCACACACTATATTTAATGTTTCAGCTTAGAATCAGTCATTTTATCTCCTGTCTATAGCTTCCTACAAAACAGAACTTAACCAAGAAAAAAAGACAGCCTTATGCAAGGTTGAGATTTCAAAACTTCAAATATGTTCTTATGTTAAGTATCTTCAAAAGAAAAATCTAGACATAAACCTACAGCATATAAAATTCTTTATCTGCAGTTATGAGTTCTTCCCCACATTTTAAGTGTTTAAACAAGAAAGTACACACATAGCTTAGAAGCAGTTGTTGAACTACATACAATTTTATATATGCATTAACAGACCTATTTAATATGGTTGAAAAATGTACTTATACATATTTTTTTCCTGAATGCAGCAATGCATAAAGTTTCAAAAATTCTCTGTGTAACAAGTTGCAGAACCACAGAACTTAAGCAACATTAGAGTGGTGCAGCTGTTCCATACTACCACGTATCTCTCCACAGGACTACAGCAGAATAAACTTAGAAAACAGAAATTAAAGTAACTACAAGTTAAGGTTCCAACCTTGCTCTAATACATGTACATACTTTTAAGCTGGCTGGACATTTAAGAGCCTAGACAAAAAGAGATACCACATGCTCATGTTGGCACTGGTAATGAAGGTTCCACTTCTGTATTTTCTAAGACTCCAATTTGCAAATTTGACTTACACTGATGTTTGCTTAAGTCTTCTAGTAGCTCTGAACTTACTTTTCAAGTCATACCTAAAAACTGTATGAGCCTCACTATAAATATGCTCAGTAGCATATTTATAAGCATATATAAGCATATATGCCCCCCGCCCCAAACTTTCAGAAACAGCACCAATTCTTATGTAATCCATGAAGAAATAGATGGACGGTGAAACTGAGTTTGTTTGCAACTGTAAAACAAATTAAAAGGGAATTCATCAATGGTGTATCATCAGTATTTATTTTCGCTATGAGAAAAAGAAATTAAATAACTCAGTTTTCTAGACAACTATGCCTAAGTAAAAGACCACAGTCAAAAGAAATGGGGGAAAATGAACGTGTGTTTCTTCTCTTCCTGAATTTATTTTCAACTTTTTTTCTTTTTTAAATCAGGGAACAAAAGTATAATTATTAGCATACACACAATATAAGTGAAAACATAAACATACCATATCTTTCCAGAGCTTCAGAAACTTGTCCTTTCAAATTCTAAAATGGACTTCTACAGTTCTTGTACCTATAATGCAAAACATTACATTTCAGTTTTTGCACTACACTCCATACCAATCTGAAGCTCAATACATCTTCAAAACAATACAATCAAGAATGGCCACCCAATTAGTCACAAGTTTGCAACTAAAGGAAACATACTTAATCACAGAATATCTCAAGTTGGAAGGCACCCATAAAGATCACCGACTGCAACGCCCTGCTCCTCGCAGGACTACCTAAAACTAAACCACATGACTTCCCAAATTAAGTCATACTTCCCATAAAAACCACATCAGAAAATACTTAGTATGTCAGGGAAACTATGAAAGCAGAAAGTCCATACACACAATGTTTCTTATTCTTTCCTCTGTAGCGATGCAATAGTTTTACAATTCCATTCATCCAGTTCCTTACAAATGTCCATTTCCTTTATCTTGAAGATTTTGGCAAGGTTTCTCCTTCCCCTCCCCATCTCCCACCCTTTTTTTTTTTTTTAAAGAATTTGTATTTATAATTAGAAAAACCCCACACCCAACACTCAAAAGAAGTCACAGACTGAACCACATCTTTGTCCTGGCTGCATAAAATTGCTAGAGTTTGGTAAGTTTTTTCTAGAAATTGTTCATTTTCAGGAAAGCCATAATTAACAAGAGACACACAACTAAAACTGACTTCAAAATGTTTTCAACAAATACATAAAAGCACAATACATTTCATGGGGGAAAAAGTGACAAATGGGCATACAGGCATATAACTAAAGAAATCTAGTAATTACTTTCCAAAGAGTTACTCATTTGGCACAGACTACCACATTTCCAGTACTGTGAAGATTTAATACTTAAGTTTCTTGGTTCTAAAACTCTATTAAGAGCAAATAGCTGATTTAGGCTTATCTCCAATATAGATCAAAGTTCCCATCAAGGAAACCCTGATTTGGTTACCTTAAGAGTACATTCAGGTTTTTCTTAAAAGATGTCAAACCACAGAGAACCCATCCAATACCAAAGGCCCAATTCTTTATCAGGGATGTGAAATGGGGTGATCCTGGACTGACAGTCATCAGTCATGCCAGTAAAGCTCTAAAGCACTAACAGTTCGTACACAATTTTTTTTATTTAAAGAAAAAAGTTAATTAGGGCACCCTACCTGTTTCATGAAACAAGATTGCTATTTCAACAAACAATTATGGTAATTATGTGGATTTATGTACAATTAGGATTAATGAGTTAATGTTATGCAACTGTGTCAATAAAGCTTTACTACCTTTCAGAAGAAGAAAAAGAATAAATTTATTTGAACAATGAGACAGTAACTGATTTTCCTATGTGGAGGTGGCACTTCTACTCCACACCAACAACAGAAATACAGAACATCTACCTTATATTCTACTAAAGAATAATTCTTCATTCACAATGATGCCATTAGGCAAACTCAGTTGAAAGTATTCTGGCAATGTGACCAATTTCACAGCTTGTATCACAGAGCTTCTAGCTTAAACTCCAACATATATATTTGTTCATGTACACACATAGAGCAATGTCATCCCTATGAAATTCACTCACTCTCTGCTAAGGTACAAAAGCTCCAGCATTCACTACGCACAGAGTACGAGCAGAACACAAAGTACAGCATGAAAAAGTATCTATCAAACACACACATCCATCTGGGATCTTAAGACTATTGCCCAGCAATAGGAGAAGTGAAAACAAAGGTTCTCAACATAACTGAAGCTATGCAGTTTAAGACAGTACAATTTACAGAAGAAACAAGACCATAGTTGGAGGAGATGGAGACAAGGGTCTCGCTTGATAACATGTACCTAACAGCAGAAAAGCAAGAAATCCCAACAGCACAGAACTGAGGTTCCCAGACTTCCAGTTCTCTTTACTCAGTCCTCCCCCAACAGCTACCACCAAGGCAGAGCAGGAGTTCTCCAGTCTACTAAAAAAATTTGCTCAAAGGCTACACAACCACCAACATGCAATACAAAATTTGTAATGCATGTCTAAAAGGAATGAAAATAATTTCATGAAGTCAGATGTGCTTTCACATTCACCTTTAGTATACTTATTAGCATTAAGCCACATCTGCCTAAAAAAAATGCAAATGGCAAATGTGACTAAAAGCATGGCTAACACTATTGCTTCCACTCAACCTAAAGAAATCTTGATCTGCCACATGACCTGAGTCAAGAGCTGCTTGTTTACAACAGTGTCATACATTTTCAACAAGGAAGAGACTTCAAGGCACACAATGATGTTAGCAAAGATGGTAAGCCACTGAATTAACAAAACGGCAGCAAACAAAACTGCAAAATATTAAAGAAATTAATTATAGATCACAGAAAATACTCTGCAACTCTTATGTCTGGCTTGATGAAAGGCATCATGAAATCACCCCTATCAGGCGCTTAAACAATGTTTCCCACTTTTTTTTTTTTCCCAAGAACTGTCACAACACAGGAGCAGAAAATAGATTGTTAACATAATTTCAAATGAGAATAATTTTCTTCCACAACTGACATTTTTATCTAACAACATTAGCCAAATAAACAACTATTCACAAACACCCTTCTTTCAATAAGATATTCAGGTCATAGGAACCATGCAAATGGAATATTTATCATCACCTTACAATGTAAAGGGCTCGACCAATGCCACCAAGAAACACCACTATTTTCTGTGAAAGTGAAGCATCCTCCTGTGCCCTTGACCTCTGATGGAACTTGCAGGTTGTGTGGACTATAAGTATGTATTTCTATGGTCCACAACAGACTAAGTTTTGCTACAACAGCTGAAACACACCTAGATGCTAGTATACCTTGGACTTTCTAAAAATAACATAGACTATATACACATACTAAACCACAATTCGAAACAAAAATCATTATCTGAATCATTATCTGAATAAGGCTATAAAAATAAAAGATGAAAACATATTGGAAGTAGCGATAGACCTCCTCAGTATTATCTAGCTTTATAGGAGTTTTTGAACTCTTTTAAGATAACAAAAAACATGATACTTTAAAATCAAAATATTTTAGGCATTGAAGTAATCAGCTCAAACACATGAATAACCATAATGCAAAAGAAAAAACTCATCTACAACTATGGTAGCATTTCCTGAAATATTTTGACCTGCAGCCCATTTTAGAAGTTCAGCTCCTTTAAGAGTCACACCACCACCCTCTAACACCCCAAGCCTGCTGAACCGCAGCTGCTGCAACCTGGGTCCCAGAGCATACCAGAGCAGGAGCACACAAGCAGTGCCAGAGCCTGGCTGCCTGGACAAGTCTGGCATCCCTCAGCACCGTGCAAGCTTGGCAACATGTTAGATAGCTCTTGAGGCTCCCCTGCACACAGCTCCTTAAGGTAAGGGAGAGGAGGTGTTTATTTGTCATTCTAATCTCCTGATTTCACCAATTTCTTTGGTGTAATGATTATCAACAAGTCCAAAAAGGGGTCCACCAAAGGGAGCAGAAGTGTGGTCTCTTCTATGAAGGAAAGACAAAGAACTAGCTTCACTCCTGAAAATCTAGCTTGGTCAAGACAGCAGAAGTCCTGCCACAGTCCCCACAGGACACCAGAGTGAAAAGCAGATGATGTGGACTAATCACTGCCAACGAATTATGCAACAACTACCAAACCCAAATACAAGTCCCACAGTTTTCTGCTTGTGATCCCACTGGCTGATGCGAGGCCCAGCAAGACCAACTGGGTTTCAAACTGAGACAATGTACCTTACAGGCTTTGGTACACTTTAGTTTTGTCTTAATTTCAAAGCTGTGACCTAAGTATGTCATACAAGTATTGCACATGAAGGCACATGGAGGACAGGGAGGTCATTCAAGACATCCAGCATGGCTTCACCAAGGGCTAGTCTTGCTTGACCAACTTTGTGGCCTTTTACAATGGAGTGACTACATAAATGGACAAGGGAAGAGCCAGAGATGTAATCTACCTGGACTTTTGTAAGGCTTTTGAGACAGTCACATACAATATCCTTCTCTCTAAATTGGAGAGATGTGGATTTGATGGGTGGGCTGTTCAGTGGATGAGGAATTGGTTGGATGCTTGCATTCAGAGGGTAGTGGTTAACAGCTCAATGTGCAGATGGAAATCAGTGACAAGTGGTGTCCCTCAGGGGTCTGTATTAGGACCAGTAATGTTCAGTATCTTCTGCTGTGGTTGACATGGCTGAGGGACAGGATGCCATCCAAAGGGACCTGCACAAGGTCAAGAAGTGGGCCCATGTGAACCTCATGAGGTTCAACAAGGCCAAGTGCAAGGTCCTGCACCTGGGTCAGGGCAACCCCCAGTATCTCTACAGGCTGGGCAACGAAGGGATTGAGAGCAGCCCTGCAGAGAAAGACTTGGGGGTACTGGTGGGTGAAAAACGACACGAGACAACAATGTGCACTCACAGCCCAGAAGGCCAACCATATATATACTGGGCTGCATCAAAACCAGTGTGGCCAGCAGGTTGAGGGAGGTGATTCTGCCCCTCTGCTCTGCTCTGGTGAGACCCCACCAGGAGTGCTGCATCCAGCTCTGGGGCTCCCAGCACTGGAAAGACATGGATGGACTTGTTGGAGCAGGTCAAGGAGGGCCACAAAAACTATGAGAGGGATGGAGCACCTCTCCTGCAAGGAAAGGCTGAGACAGTTGGGGTTATTCAGTCTGGAGAAGGCTCTGGGGAGACCTGATTGCAGCTTTTCAGTATTTAAAGGGGGAACAGAGAAAGATGGGGATAAACTTTATAGCAGGGCCTGTTGCAACAGGACAAGGGGTAATGGTTTTAAACTAAAAAGGGGTAGATTTAGACTAGATATAACAAAGAAATTTCTTACAATGAGGGTGGCAAAACACTGTAACAGGCTGTCCAGAGAAGCGGTAGATGCCCCAGGCCTGGAAACATTCAAGGTCAAGTTGGACAAGGCTCTGGATCAACCTGATCTAGTTGAAGATGCTCCTGCTCACTGCAGGGGGGTTGGAATAGATGACCTTCAATGGTGCCTTCCAACCCATGCTACTCCATGATTCTATGAAAAAAACAAAAAGTAGTACCGTCCATATCAAGCAGCCAGCTGGTAGATCAGTTTGAGTTTGGGCTAAACCATCACCACTGTAATGCACCTCTGGGACAGTTCCACTGTTGACGTATGACATAAGCATGATTTCCAAAGGTAAAGTATATGAAGACAGAGCATGTTTTTAAAGCTATTTGGATGGATGCAAATAATAATGCTTTTTGATCCAAAGTTATGATCAGCCACATACTGTGAATATCCTTTCCAAGCCAGCAGAATAATAAAAAAAAAAAATCCAGAAAAGTCCAATCCTCTGCTTTGCTAACTAGAAGCTTCTCTTAAAACACACATACCCCTGTTCTAAGGAAAAGCAAGTTGCTTCAAAAGGTCACCCCTCTTACCGAAGACAGTGAAGTGAGGGTCCAGAGGGAAGCCACCCATTTAGTTCCACTCAGCTGAACAACTGCAGCTTCTCCTAATTCTTCACCACTCTGTAAAACATGGGTAAAGAACCATGCAGGATGGTAATGGAAAAAGGATCTGTAAAGACTGACTTCCATCCCCCTCCTCCATTCCTCAGTTTGCATAATACAGGAAAGAAAGCTCAACCTATTATAAGTAGTTAATGCTTCCTTTAAGAGATTTGTTTGTAAGAGAGAATATGAGAGTTCTGTGAGACAGAACACTATAATATTTAATTTATAATGTAAGCTTGCAACCCAAAAGTTTTTCTGTCAATAAATTATGCCAGTCCTAGCCACAAGAAGGTGGAGCTATTTAAAAACAGCAATTTAAAGCGCTGTTTGCTCACACGTTTCTGGATCTCAACTTTATTTGATTTTATCTATTTTATATTTCTCCTATGAGGTTATTTTCCTGAAGAAACATGTCACCAGCTGGTATAGCTACTGAAGTGTTGCTTCATTACAAATTATTACCTTTACACTGTATTTGCTTTCTGCTAATGAACCAGCTACATTACACACAGTACTACTCATATGAGCCAGCTTTTTTCCAAACTTTTATTCATGAGCAATACAGCCTTCCGAGGCTGACAGGCACTGCTTATAAATACAGGAAGTTAATGCAGTAAATGTTAAGGTCAAAGTATTTAAGGTGACAAAAGTCACTTCAATCATGCAATTTGCTTATTGCTGTGTCTCTGGGAACCAACTATTTTGCAAAGCTTACAACACTCTCCAGGGGTGGGGAGGAGTTTATTTTCTAAAAAAAGTTAATATTCTATTCTAAATGTTACAAACTGATAGCAAGTGTATTACCCCTCTCCTTCCATGTACAAATCAGGATTTGATTAATGACAGAAACCCTTTCAAAACCTCTTTTCAATAAAACTCATAGCTACCTTAAGTATACTGGTTACTTCAGGAAAATGTGTAAAACATACTTTGTTTAAAAATCAGTATCAATTCATTTACTAAAGTGAAGCAAAAACCTGGCCCACAGTACCAGAAACAAAGATTGATACTGGAAATGAGATATATGCCTACATACTTTAGGAATTTTCTCTCCTTGTCCTTCAATTGCACATTCTATTTTTAAGAGTTAGTGGCTTTTATCTTCCAGTGTACAAATACACTGGTGTGGGGAGGGAGAAAGACATTTCCTGCATTTAAAAAACAAAGATGAGTTCTCTCTGGACATTCAGTTAGTAAACTGAAACCAAAAGTAGCTGGGGAGAGGGGAAATAATAATTAACATAACATTCCTGCATAGCAAAAACTAAGATTATGCAAATTTACAAAAAAGTAAACACTAAATTCATTGCATGATAGCTGTCATATCATATACTACACTAATTATTGTTTATAAAAAATATTATATGCTTAAACATGTTCACAATTAAACATGTTTATGACTACTAAAACTTGACTCAAAAGATATTCCTCTCCCCCCGCCCCAGTTATGGGTTTGGTTAAGCAGAACCTCTGAATTCATAAAGAGCTAGTGAAGAACAGATTAAAGCACATATTGATAATGAAGTAAGTATGATTTTATACTGAGGTACATATTTCATATTTCCAAAGCAAGTTTTCTCCTACAAAAAGTGAAGTTAAATAAAAAAAACCCCAAACCTGGTTTATTTTCTCAAGTGGATTAGAACACAATCTCAAGTTGCTCTAACAGGGACTTTTAACAAGCTGAGAACATCCCTAGATGTACTTAACATATACACACAGTTTTAAATTCGATTCACAAAAGACATACCATTTGCATATGTCTTTAAGCAGCGGCAGTAATTAAAAAAAAGACTAAAACTTTTATTTCCTGTTAAAAAGGGGATCAAACCCACATAATGTTAAGAGTCCTGAAGAGGACCTGGACTGAGAGATCTAGGCTTTGAAACATGCTGCTGTGAAAAAGTTAACCACCTCTGGTTTTTCAAACCTGCCTTTCCTTCAGGACATTTTTTCATTTGTTGTTGGGTTTTTTTGTTTGGTTTGGTTTTTTTTTTTTTTTTTTTGGTCACACAGCCATACCCCTAAAAAACCGCAAACAAATCAAAGCATTTATTGTGCCATCTAGTAGCTTGGTGCTTTTATTTCTAAATTCTTGGGAGATACGCAGGATACTCCAGTGAGAGAAATAGCAAACAACTCCAGTAAACAGAAAAATAACTTGTTAATTCCAGTATGAAAGATGCTACATTAAACAGCAAACACTTAGAGTGGAATGGAAGGCATTCATAAAAGAGACATGAAGTAGCTGTAATATTGTGCAGAAATAATTTCAGTTAAAGGCACTTTTTAGCCCTGTAAACCTAAGCAGTGGTCTAGCTTTTCTTCCAAGGTTTGCCTGTATTGAATTGACAGAACATTATTGTTATGAAGACAAGTCATAACCACTGCAAACTGCATCTGTTTTAGAAGACAAAAGTATGTGAGGAAAACTATCAAATATACATAGCAATCTGGTAATGCACATTTCATGTTTTCAATTCAATGCACTAGTTAAACTCTGAATTTCACAGTTATTTTCAGCTTTTGGAAAAAAAGCACCTTCAACTGTTTCCAAGATGAAAGGGCACAGGGTATTGTGCCACCATCCAAACCAAGCAGTTTGTGAGAACCATAAAGTCCATTTTCCAGCAGTTTTCATTCTTATCAAGAGGAACCTCTCACCACATCCATTATTCTCCCACCCAGTCATAAATGTCTAACAATGCAGTTAAACTTAAAGAGTGTAGCTTCTCCCTTAGCAGGGAATCTCTAACTGGATGCTATCTGCATGAATTAGGAACTTGATCTTGTCTTTTAGACCTCTCCCTTTCAAACCAGTCAAAAAAAAATTATAAACTGACAATACAATCACTTAGGTCTTACTTCATTGGAAATCAAAGCTAAAATCAGGTACAATTCCTCACTGAGGAACTTTTCAGTGGAGAGGCATGGTAAAAGTAATTTGACAAGCTGATTCTCACAGAGCCTCAGGTTTGCACTGAGGCAGGGAAGTTTCCATACAGACACAGAGGGACCATCCCTGAAGTGATGTGTAAGTCACAGGCTTTGTCCCAGAATTAGAACACCAGTTACGCAGAAGGAAACAAACAACTATTTCCATTAGCTGAAGAAAGAAAGAAGAAAAAAAAAAAGTGTAACTACAAGTCTATAGACTACAGGTTCTTGCCACTTAGAGGAGAGCTGTGGAATATGTTTTGTTTCCTAAGCAGTAGTAACTTCTGAATGACCACATCACGTCATATTAGACATCCGACTTACAAATCGACTGAACCACAACAACCCATAGAGTTCCTTTCACAGAAACACTGCAGGTACAGGTTAAAACTGAAACCCAGGAAGCCGCGCAGTCAGGAGCGCCAGGTCACATTTACCAGCAAAGCTGCCAGTTCACGAGTTAGCAGATCCAACTCTTCAGAAACACGAACAAGTGAACATACTTTGTTAAGCAGGCCTTGCGCACTAGTTACACACCCTCGCAGTACTTCACATACCCGTACCTCCCCGACTGCCACAGCCGGCCATGCCGAAGGCACCGCGGTGCCCCGTGCCCGCAGCAGCCCCGCGGAGCGGGCACCACCGCTGCGCCCTCGGGCGAGACGGGAAACTGAGGCCGGGGCGGGCTGGGTTCACCCAAGGTCGCCCAGCGAGCCCGGTCCCCCCGAGGGGCGGGCAGAGCCCGGAGCCACCCGGCCTTCCCGCTTCGGGGAGGCGCGGGGCGGCCCCGCAGCCATGTGCCTCACGGGGAGGAGAGGGAGGGCCGCCGAGGCCACGCACCCCTGCCGCCGGAGCCTCCCGCCCGCCTTCCCCACCCCAGCCGGGGGATCACCCGGCGGAGGAAAGCGGGCAGGGCCACCTCCCGGCTCCCTCCCCTTCAGGGCCGGCGTGAGACGGGCGCCATCCCCCCGCCCGGCCCTCCCTCGGGCCGGGCGCTGCGCAGCGCCTACCGACCTGGGCGCCACGGCCTGCTGCTCCCAGTCACTCCCGCCGCCGCCCGGGCTCATGCGGGGGCCGCGCTGCGCTCGGGGCCGCGCCGCAGGCGAGGAGGCGCCGCCGCTGCTGCTGCTGCTGCCGCCGCCAGCGGAGCCGTCGGGGCCCCGGGGCGGAGGAGACGGGGCCGCGGCCTGGAGGGGCGGGGAAGGGAGAGGCAAGAGGCCTGGCGAGGCTGGCGGCGCGCAGGGGCGGAGGGCAGCCCGGGCCCGCGGGTGCGCCTCCTCTCGCGGACTCACACGCTCTCAGCCCGAGCCCCCGCGCCACCATCTTGGGAGCAACGCGGATATCGGCGCGGCGCAAGCTCGGAGGACTCGCAGCGGGCGGGGGTGGGGGGGGGGCACGAAGGAGGACCCACTGTGTCCCGGCGTGCACCGCGGGTGGGGGCGGGCGGACGAGGCGGCTGCGACACGCTACCCACCGCGCGAAAACCATAGAGTTCCCGGACCGGTTCCTTCCTGTCTTTTCCACTCGCGGCGCCTGCGTGCCTGCACGCGTGAGGTGGGAGCCGCCATGTTGGAAGAGGGCAACTAGGGTGATGGGATGGGGGCGGGGCTTCCCTCCCTAAGGAGCGGCGGGCAACCCAGTGCGCGGGGTGGTGACGCGCGGACGGGGCGGAGCCCGCGTTTGAGCATGCGGAGGCTGCCGGGGGGGGGGGGGGTGGGGCTCCTGCACGGGCTGGGGCTGGGGCTGGGGCTGGGGGTGTGGAGGCGCGCGGCCGTTCGGGGGGCGCGCGGGGCCGCCGGGAGCGCGCGCCTGCGCGCACATACACGAGTGTACGGATGCGCGCACGTACGCACACACATGTGCACATACCCAGGCATACGGCCAGGGGATGTACACGGGCATAGGTGTCCGCACACATGCATATACCCAGGCATGCACATGCATGTAGTATGCACATGCATGCGGTATGCACATACATGTGGTATGCACATACATGCATGCACCCTGACGCACAACAGGTGCGCCAGCATACATGTACGCACATGCGCGTGCATACATGCATTTGCATGTGCACACGTGCCCCCGCACCCACTTGCCCAGCCACAGGCCGCCCAGCGCTCCGCCGCCCAAGCAAGCACGGGGCACAGCCGCCATAGCACAGCACCGGGCCATGGCTGCAGCCGGCGAGGAGAGCGGCTGCCACCACCTCCTCCAAGCCCCTCAGAGAGGTCCCCACCGAACCCCCGCCACCGCCAAGCCCTGCCACCACTGAGGCCCACCCGCGAGGCTGGGCCTGGCCAGCACGCCCCATGGCAGCCCGCCCAGGGTTTATCAAGTTTAATCTGGGCAGGGGGCCAGGGAGGGAGTGCAGGAAGGGGGACGGCCGGTGGCTGGGTGCTGCTGCTGCCGGCCGAGGCACACGGGGACAGGCAGTGCCTGGCCTGGCCGCCCCGGGCCCCTTGGCAGGCGAGGGGAGGCCAGGCCGGGTGGGAGCTGGAGGCCAGCTCGCAGTGAGGTGCAGGGAGGGCCTCACTGTCACAGCCCGCGGCAGAGGCCACCACGGCATAAATTTAGGTCACTGAAAGCCCCGTGTTACCCAAAGCCCAGACCCTGGGGGGCACCCAGGGCAGAACTGGCTGGCGGTGCTGGGAGGGTCAGAACGCAGCAGGGCCCTGAGCGTGGGCAAGAAGCCCCCTGGTCCTGCACAGCCCTGCGCGAAGCCCGGCTCGTCTGCCCCAACAAATTCTTCCGTTGCCTCTTGGGTCATTTCTTTCCCTCCCCTGCCTACGACCAGGCCTATACATTGCAAGCGTGCCTTTTTTAGGGATTTTAAAAGCAAAAGTAAAATTTGTGTTTTGGCTAGTCAATATTGAAAGCAGGTTGATAAAATAATTTCAAAGTTGGGCAAAGCATATAAAATTTTACTCTTTGGGATATTGAGTTTTTGTAGACGTTAACTATATGGAGCTGCAAGCATGGTTGTAGGGGACTAAGTAGAAAGAAAAAAGGAAAATGGGTCTGAATCTTTCTTACATTATCCCTTAATAATTAAAATAATAAATAATTACATAGAAGTCATTCTACCCTGGCAGAGAGTATACTTTTTCTTTTTAATTAAAAAAGTATAATCTAGAAGCATGAGAACTTCTTAAATGTTAGAATAAGCTGTTAAAACCATCGACATAAATTCTCAAAGGCAAGACACTGAAGCCAAGGGTTTGTTTTGGGCCAGGAAATGTGTGTTTAAGATCTTTAAGAAGACATGGATACATGTTTTTAGCAAAATTTTGGAAGACCTAATGTGTCTGTTACAAGGTAATAGCTGGTAAGAACAGTGGACTTAAACTAAATCATTAAAAATCAGCTCAGAGAGTCCTGGTACTCACAGAGAATGTGGTGGGCAGATGTATAATTGAAATACTAAGACTGAGTGAAGTACTCTCCTACTTCAGTGTGGTCTGAAAGCAGGGTACATTGCTGTGCTCAGATAGACATCAGTATGCATCTAAAAATAATAACTGGGATGAACGCAGACTTCTGCATCTGGAGGCTCCCTCACAGCAGCAAAACCTGCCAACTTTGATGTATTAAAATTTCAAATTCAGGACAAAGTTTATTTGCTAAGAGCTTTCCTGTTACCTCAGATAGAGTAATACTAAGAAAACGGCTCTGGGAGGTGCACTCTTTCACTGGTTTTCCCTTGTTGTGCTGCCGAGCCCACATGTCCAGTCCTTATCTCCTGCTTGATTATAAGGATGCTATAGGGAAGCGTGTCACAGGCTAAAGTCCGAGTAAGCAACATCAGCTGCTCTCCTCTTGCCTACAGAGCCTGTCTTCTCATCACAGAAGTGCTCAGGCTGGTCAAGCATAGTTTGCTTCTGGTAAATCCATGCTGGCTGTACCCAGTCACCTTCTTGCTCTTACTGAGTCTGGAAAGAACCTCCCAGAGTTTCAGGTGAAGCTGATCAAGACATGTCCTCCTTGATCATACTCCAGATCCTCCTTGCCTCCAGCCCTTAGAGACTTCCCATGAACACCATGATCGTTCAGAGATGACAGACTGTGGCCTCACAGTGACAATGGCCAGCTCTCAGTGTGCTTGGTCGCTTCCCATCTGATCCCATGGGCTTAGTCCATAACTTCGTCCTCCTCTTGTGTGAGCAGCACCTTTTCTGTCAAGCTTTGCTACTACCCATAGGGATCTGGGAGCCCCAAGACCACACCTTGCCAGTAGCAAGGGCACCGATCTAGTCTTTTCTGTGTCTTGTGCCACTAGGTGCTCTGCCCCATTAAGCAGCAATACCACAATTTCCTTAGTCCTTTTGCTGCTGATGTACCTACAGATGCTCTTACTGTCCTTCACATCCCTCACCCGTTTCAACTTTGGCATATCAGGCTTAGATGATGCTTCTAAAGCCCTTCCTGGAATATACCCCAGACAGTCATGGCATGTAAGCTGTCTCCATAACTTTTATCAGGTCATTTAGCCATCTTCTTGCATCCTTATAGCAGGAAGGACCAGGACTGCTCAAAATATCCAAGACAGGGGACACTGTGGATTTATATGATGGACATCTTCTTTACCACTCATTCTTTCCAAATAGTAGCTGACACTTGGTTTGGAGTTGTTTTTTTTGGCCCTTGCAGAGCATCAGATGCATTTTTTTCCCATGGAACTATCGATTGCAATCCTGAGATCTGGTCCCTAGTTAGTAGTGAGCAGCTCGTGGTCCATCACTGCTCAGAGGTAATATTGCTTAGACATATCACAGGTTTTCCTCTGAAGAAGCCAATGCAATTTTAAGGACGAGGCAGATGATAACAGACAGAGGAAGTGTGCATGATACATTGAGCTGATGTGGATGCTGGGGTTTATGTATTGCACTGAGTGGGTGCAGAGGTAATGGAAGGAGACTTCTCTGAATAGGACACGTATAAAAAGGCTCTGCCTTCTTTCTGTTTTGTGGAGGCATGGGACAAATCACATTGGCTGTGGACATGCAAAGAATGATACGTTAAGGAATATCCCCAGAGCAAATCACTCTATAGCAGTGTTCCATGAATGACCAAGCTGCATGATGGATTTCACTTTGATTCTGCTAGGGAGAAATTGCTATATTTGGGGAAGTACTAAATCACTTTTAGGCTTTATAGCATGTGCTTGCAACTTTTTTTTTTATTACTCTGAAGTAGCTTGACTAGCCATAGATTAACTATGGGCATTGGTTTCTGTTACAAAGGGGGTAATTGTACTTTCCTGCCTCATTTAATTATGTTACATATTCTGCAGTGCTTGGCTATTAGGGTACAGAAATGCTTTTGCTGCCTGGAGTGCTTTCAGCTACTTCACGTTGGTATAGTCAGCTGCTGGAAAGCAACTGGATCTGTCCAGCTGAGCAGACTCCGAATTTGGAGAAGTCTGGTTGGAATTCCTAGTGGAAAAGCCACCACTCCCTCCCTGCTTCCTCCCTAATCCCTGCTGCAGCTCTGGAGCCTGGGTGTGGACTGCATCTGAGGCGAACAAGTGGTTTGACTATTTTGCGGCCATCCCCTCCACAGAGCAGGCTCCAGTGAGGTGCTTCAATTGCGTGGCTGAAGTAATGCTTTGTAAAAAAGTAAAAATCAACAATTATAGCTAATAACCTGGTCACTAAATAGAAGCCACACAGAATATCTAATCTTAACATTTGAACATTTGGAAACAAGCGGTTTTTTTAACTGCTGAAGGGGATCAAATACGACTTGCCTCATACACAAATTATATGGAATAGGCAGCGGTTTCCAGCAGGAGGAAAAGGACATTAAAAATAGAATCCCAAGCCTCTTTCACCATTTACTATTGATGCTGGAGAAATGCCATTGTGAACCAAGTCTGCTGCGTATTAATTTCAGTAGACATTGATGTCTCATTTCAGAGCTTTGTAGAAAACAGTTTCCTCTGGAGATGTCTTCGTAAACGCACGCAAAACACCGAATGTGTCCTGTTTTCATTTCATGTGAAACCCCCAATACAAAAGGCCTGGTAATACTTTTTTTGTGTGTTGACTTCTAATAATTATGTGAGTGAAAATCAGATTGTGGGGCTCTGTAAGTGTAACCTCTTAGATGATAGCATCTTTTTGTGAGCAATCTACCTTAGCTAATCCTCTTTAGACGGAAGGGGTACACTGAAGTGTTATGAGCCTTTGGGAGCCAAGCTAAAAGCTTCAGCTTGCTGGCAGCTGAAGCCTTTATGCCTGCCTTTGCAGATAAAAAGATAAGGAAGGAGAAAAGATCATCAGCAATATAGTGAAATACTGAAGTCCTGAGGTAGAGTTTACTCTGGGCAACTGGGAGGTAAAAAATCCCTGTGGTGGGTGGATGATGATGCTGCTGGACTGCGGTGGTCCGTACTCTCATCTGTTCCTCCCTTTCCCTGGTAGAAGTTTGGAGATGGATGGAACATTCTTGACTCAGATCTCATTTTCAATGCAGATAGGGAGACTTGAGCTCTTAAGGCTATCTATAGGGGACTGCAAGTCAGTTGGCTTAATACAGTGTAATCCTTAGCTTAAGTAGGCGGTGAAGGGAAGACAGTGCAGTGGAGTGTGCATAGCCAGGCCTTGGCAGGCGGGTGAGTTGCTTTGAGCTCAAGCCCTGGATGCAGGAGAAGTCAGGTCACAACTGAAGTGGGTGTTGCTTCTAACCTTTTCTCCTCTCATTCCTGGCATGATGGTGAGGAGTTAACTAATTTAAAGTGGTTAGTAACGTGCCCCCCAAAACTTAAAGCCTGTCCAACCCCTTCTGGCCACTCCACCCTTTGCCCCTTATGGCAAACGTGACCCCTCTTTGTACTGAGAGCTGTGGTAAAACTCTCAGTGGAGTCAGATAAGAGTGATGCAAGTGGAAACAGGGAAACAGGCACTTCACTTCTAAGAGTCATCTGGAGATGGACTAGATATGATTCCCACCACCACATATATATTTGTATACAGGTGTGGTTTTTTGCCAATGTTGATTTTTAGTGTCTGAAACCCATCTTAGGTTTTGTTACTGGTTTGGTATGTAGGAATAGCAAAGAGAATGTTTAAGCTCTACCAACTCACGGCTTTTTTTTATTCACAAGACAGAAACGTTAGTTTGAAAAATATAGAAGCAAAATGCAAGCAGTGTTCAGAAAAGTTTATTTCATCCCTTGACTAAACTCAACATTGCCTTTTGTCAGGTATGCCTCCAATTAACTTAAATCCCCCCCACCTGGAGAAAGAAAAGGTGATGAGTGATCAGCGATCATACTGTTGAGAGTGGTTTTCAATATTTCATTCTAGGATCTGAGCTACTTTACCTCTAGTTCTTCATCTTAACCTGAAGGACTGCACTTTTCTGTGGGCATTCCTGAAGGGCTATGCATGCTTCTGAGTTCTGAAAAGCACATTTGATCTCCCCTTTCTCCGCACAAAGAAATTAACTGGTCTCTTGATTGAGGTGTGATGTAGAGGCTCATGTTGTCTTGAAGCGGTTCCCATTTCTGGGATGAAGACTGAGCTTGATCGAGTGAGGTTGTTTTGGTTCCTCCCTGCAAGCCGAGGGAGATTTCCCGCTGTGTTTTGCTGAAATAAGCTCATCAGGGGAGAGCCTTGTTTTCCCTGAATGCTTTGCTTGGCACAGTGCCCTCTGTAAAGAAACAGGGTGAAAGGGGAAGCAGCTCATGTGCACCCCTTCGTCTCCGAGTCTAGTGTACCATCTCTCTGCCAGCCTTGCATTTACCTCCTCCAGTCTTCTTGAAGGAGCAGAATAGAAGACATTTCTGTTCTTCCCCATGGGGTGAGGGATTTGTGCTTTGCTGCAGGTCTCCGTGATAGTTCCTTTGGTCACCTCCGCAGATGAACTGGAAATGCTCTTTTTTTTGGCCATTCTGCATTCTTTCCAGTTCTGTACCATGAAGATGCTGGCACTGCAGGGATTTTCAACCCAGTTTTTCTGCCTTTTTGCTCCCTGCTGTGCTGTATCACTCACAGCCTGGCCCTGGTTCCTGATGTGGTGTCTGGTTTCAGAAAGAAGTCTTGAGCGGTTGCTGTAGTTGTGAAAGATGCTTAGGAGCAGTACTTTTATTTACTCAGAGATTTTGTGGGGACATCTTGATATGTTCTGCAGCACGCAGCGCAGCTGAAACTGCCTTACATCACATAGCTATGCAGGTTTGGGTGAACTGTTGTGTTGATTGTAAAAGAGGAGCCTGACCGACAGCTGGTTTTCTGACCACATGCCTACATTATTTTTCCAAGATATATATAGAAGTCTGACTTGCTGAGCAGAGCAAAATGACTTTGTGCAATTAATGTGACATGCTTAATAATGGTTGGAAGGGTGCAGGCATCTGCATTTATCAACCTGCCATGGCTAAAAAAAAAAAAAGTCTGACAAGGAATTCCAGCACAAACACAGCGCATGTTTTTATAAAACAAGGGACTGCACAATGTCCAATTGGTAATACTGCTTTTGAGACAAGCCATTCAGTTTTTCGAAGAGAAACTTGTATCATGCCAGAAACTCACTTTACCCTTGGGTTGTACTACAGAGTGACAAACTCAGTTTACAGCTTTTCTTCTTTGGCATTTTAATGTCGTAATTAGTTTCCTATTTAAACAGCTCATTCCTTGAATACAAAGTATCTTTTGGTTCTTAGGACTGCAGCAGTAGCTTGGTGAGAGCAGGTCCAACCAACTATCCATATTTTTCCCAGTCAATAAATGATTTTTAATAGGTCGTCATGATACAATTGAAAAAATTGAAGGCTCAAGTAATTAGCATACATTGTGCAGCTTTCCACAGCTGGTATTTTTATACAGTTGCATTGGTAATACTGTTGTTGTACTAATTTTAAAAAAGGGAAGTTTTAATTTGAAAAGGAGGGCACTCCCAAGGGGTGTCTGCTTGAAGATGAAACCTTATTTAGCTTGAGAAGAAAAAGCATCAGCCACAGCTCCAGCCTCTCAGCTCAGGTGCTGGAAGATGCTAGAAGAGAAGCCCGGCTCCCTTCCTTTCCTCAGCAGCAGTACTCATTTTACTGTAGCTCTTGCTGCTGCAGACACAGCTATTCCAGGTTGAACCTCCTGTAGCTATTGGGACCTACCCTACAATATGTCCTTATCCAAAAGGTGGAGTATACAAGTCACAACATTCTTTCATCAGTATATAAACACCAGATGCTTGGCTGACTGCCCTTTGCAGGAAGATACAGAAATAGAAGGGGATAGGGGAGAAGAACAGTTTAAGGTGCCTTAAACATGCCTTATCAGAGTGAAATGCCTGATTTTAGTATTAGGAGGAAATCTAATTCCTGCGTTTTGGGTCTTGTTCCCTGCCTTACTTCCAAGGAACATCAGAGGAGGGGGGAAGGACAAAGATGTGGGAGGCATTGACTATTGAAAAGCATAGCTGTGGAGAAAGGGATGAAAATGTTAGTTTATTACCAAAGTGGAGATGAGTTGTGTTTGAACCCAGAGGTTAAAAGTACTGTAGCTTGTTTGTCTCTTGAGGCAACCACTGTCCCCAGTGCTGAGCTCACTGCAGAAGTGTAGGATTGGGATATGCCGTACAGATAACTGCTGGAGGATGTAGTTTTATGCCTGGGTTCCTGCTACAGGGTGTGCAGGCTGTATCTGACCCATGTGCCTGCATTGCCGTTCTATGGAAACTACTGTATAATCCCCATCTCAGCCCCATGTGACATTGGCCTGTGGCCATGTCACACTTCTTGACCCCAGAGCTGAAGTATACTCTGGGCTAGTAATACCTGTGTTGCAGAAGATATCATCCAGGCCATTATGTACCCAGCAGATGCATTCAATAAGTGTTTTGTTCTGGGAAAGTATTGAACATGTATCCCATGCATGTCAATCCACCACTGCCCAAACATAGATCTACAGTAAAGGGTCTTCTTTCATTTGTGCTTTTGCTTTCACAGCTTTGCTGTCTTAATTTTATATGTTGTAATATTAGAAAACAATACTTTCTCTCTGTCATGCTGAAGAAATACAGGTATTTTAACTGAGAAAGCGAAATACACAACAGAGGAAAATCCAGTTGAAATATGTGGGAGTTTTGCCTGAATAAGTACTGAAAGGTTTGGCTCTTGTGATGGAAATAGACCTTGGAGTTTTACCAAGGTGCTTCATTGCTCCTTGTTCCCATTGCTTTCCTCTTTCAAATACGATGACTGGAGCTGTCTGGATGCAGAACTCATTTGAACTAAAATTAAGTATCTTTTAAAGCAAGATCTTCATTCTCTGGTCTCTCAGAAAGCTCAGGTATGAAACAGTGTATTGCTTTGTGTGCTGATTTTCTAAGGTGATGTTTAATCTGGGTGAATTTTATATCGAAAAGGCCAGACTTGTGAGCAAATTATTGTGTTGCTAAAGATCGGACAAGCTCCTTTGAACTAGTTTCTTTACTAACCTAGAGTGATCATGTATTGCAGGCACTTAAAAATAAAAACCAGGCACTTCACACTGTTTAGAGACATTGAAGAGGAAATATAGAGCTTTTCATGCACATGAGAATCAGATTCAAACAGGTACAATAAATGTTAATTGTGACTTCTTGTCAGGCTTTCCTTTGTAAGCCTACAAGTTCCCTGACAGCCTTGCAATTACAGAAAGTAATATTTAAAAAAACAAAAAAACAAAAAAAACCACCACAGAGCAGATGTGATTCTGTGCCTAGGGATTATTCTGTTAGCCTGAAAGATTGAACTGACATGACTTTTGCAAAAAGAAGCAGCAGGTAAGTGCCTATATGCTTTTTTACAAGTGATGCCTGATTTCAGAAGTATCTCATCTGGTATACTCAGCTATCTAGAGAGGATATTGAAAATTAATACAATCTCACTCTTCTAAATTGATCAAAATTGGTGTCATTACAGACATAAAGGCATTGTAAAGCTGAATGAATGCTCACAAACTTCAAGGGTAAGATCCTTATACGACATAGATTCTGTAACAGTGGACATCATGGTGTAGTCTGCTGGTTTTCAGTTTCTTATTCTTACTGTATGAACAAGACTGAATGCTTGCCTGTTGTTTAGGACTTCCTATCTGTAATGACCATAAAGGAGGTGAAAAGTCATAAAAATTGCATCTTCGAGACTCAATCACTAGTGCAAACTTCTGTGTTGGAATGGAAAGTTTTCTTTCAAGGCAAAACTACCCTCTCCAGCTTGGAGTGAGCAGCTGGAAATTGCTGAAGGGCCTGTCCCTCAGAGGGGAAATGTGGTAAGATGCATTGTGTAGGATGAGGTTTATCTTTCATTACAGTATCCACACTGGTGTTTCTAAGACTGCCATGTTATGCTCCAGAAGGAACATCCTCCAGTTTTCATCTTTTAATTTTGGTTAATTCCATGCTTACAGGCACCGTTATACTCTCCGCTTTTCAATTAAATAAATGAGCTCCTAAATATAAGAACTGCCCCCACCTGCTTTTTTTTTTTTTTTCTGTCTCCATAAAAACACTCCTACTGAACCTGAAAGCAAGATTTACACACAGTCTTTGCCTTGAGAGTGAATACTGTGGTTTGATTTCTCTGCCAAGACTCCAGGTTCTCAACAGCTTCATTATAAGCATGTAGGATCCTCAGCTAAGTGTTATATAGTATAGTAAGTGCTTGTAGTAATTTATGAACTGGATTTAAAGTTGCACAGTGATTTCTAATGCTATAATGCTTGTAATGCTGGAATTAATACTTTCATACAGTGTGTCATAAGTGCATCATATGCTTAATTACTAATTAAGGCATAACTAGCTAAAACACTAGCTATCATGCCTAAATCCCCACCCCCAAATAAAGTGATGCCAAATCTGTAAAATCATGAACTGAAAGTTCTTGAAAATAATATCAAAATTAGTGTCAAAACACTCAGGACTAGATATGAGCCCTGAAGTTGAACACCAAGTGAAGTTCTGATCCTCGGTCTTACTGTGGCAATATGCACATATTTGGGTAAGGATTGCATAAGGAACAACACCTTTATACTTCAGGTTGAACTTTCTTTAGAAGAAGAAAACACCTCTCATGCTGTCCCGTCACAGACACAGAGGGCATGTGACCTTTATCTTCCTTCCACAGACACACGTGTTTATGGTGAGGGACAGCTGGAGAGGCCACCTCACAGAGTGACACCCATTGATGATTCCTTTGTGCTCATATTTCAGATTCCACTCTCTTAAATTAGTAAAAATAAAAGTATACTTAGTACAAGAGAAGCTCATTTTCCATGCTGTTTATGCCACAGACTATATGCAAGTCTTGTGAATGATGGAATATTTGAATTGTAAAGTCTTTTACATTACATTTACATTAAACAACATCCTAGGCCAAGTCTTCCCTGACCTACCTGAGCAAATAATTATCTTATGTATGGAGATTATGATTTGTCTCATTTTCAAGGAACTGTTTCTAGCAGTGGCTGGGCTAGAAAGCATTTTGTTTTCCTTAGCTTGTCTGTTTGTATTTATCTGTGTGTGTGATGCATGAAAAGACAAGGCAAACAGGATAAAAGCTAACACTTGGAAAGGTTGCTTTGGAGTATTAAAACCTACCTGTACTGGGATATCATACACCTATGACAAAGACAATTTTTATTACCCTAATAAGGAATTGGTAGGAAAAAAACAGTGGGTTATTTTTAATTGAAAAAAAAAGTTTTGTGGTTTTAATGACTCCACACATTGTTAACATAAAATGGGGAAAAATGGAATACATTGCTAATTGTTTATATAGATGCATTGTAAATCTAAGTAAGCATTCATAAGGAATGACCTTACTGATGAAACCCTTATATAATATAGATTCTACATCAGTGGTTATCACTATGTAGTCTGCTGTTTTACAAATTTTTTTACTGTATGAGGAAGACTTGATGTTTGAAATGATGTATGATATTGTTAGTTTTGTGGCTGTGAAAATGTTTTCAGTCAAGGCAGCATAGATGAACTGGCTTCAGGGAAAGCATCACAAGGGATGTCTTTTCTTTGTGGGCGCTGGCAGAAGCTGATTATTGAAACAGAGTTGCTCCCTGGAAGTTTGTGCCAGGTTCTGATAGCTGGAAAGAGTGACGATTACTTTAGGGTTGTCTGTGAAAAGCTAAATTTTATCTGTAGGTAAAGCAATTGTAAAGGTAACATATGCACTGTTATCACAATATTAATTTTTTAGCCACTTGGGAAAGTAATGTGAGAGGCTTTGGACAGTCCCCATTGTTCACAGGGAAGGTCAAACGAGGCAGGTTTTGCAGCTTCAGTTGTTTGTACTTGCAAGAAGAGGGATTCTAATGTGCGGAAACCTTGCCATAGACTGAAATTCTCTTTCAGCTGCCTTGTGATTTGAGTTCTGAAACCTGATTTTTCATATATGAATTCATGAATACAAATCAAAGGATCTTGTATCTTTAGTAGAATTCCTTATGATGGTTGTATGTTGTGTTTTCTCCCTGCTCAATGGAAGTCATCTCAGGTGTCTACCTCAGCTGGAATTTCAGATTCCATTTATATTGTAGGAATATGGTTAAAATCAATATGATTAATTTTATTCCTTTTTTCTTTTATTTGATGCATCTATACACCACCTCCACATACACTTACACTTAACACAGATATAAACTGAGCAGCAAAGTTAACTAGCAAGCATAGACTAAAGGACTGAAATACCCTTTGAGCTCCCTGGACTTCTCAATAACACTGTGGAAGTGGTCTGGTTAAACAACTAATTATCCTCAAAGCATCCTCTGAAGTTGATTAAATTTGGTCTTTGCCAGGGAAAGGGACTTTGAATGGTATATCCTCCGAGACACGAGGCATCTATTTGGGCAACCACGAGGATGCCTCTAAGCTGTGGTACCGGCACCCTAACAACACATTAGAGAGAGAGCCAGCACACATCACTTCTCCCCCACTGCCTACCCTGGTTTCCATTGGAAGAAAATTTGTAAGAAATTCAAGGAAGAATCTGTGGTGGGCTCCATCAGGCCCCTCATCTGGACACTGATGGACTGAAGCTTTGGGACACAGTGCAGAAGGCATTGCATTTGCATGTGTTGCATCAGAGCCCTCTGGCTGATGAGTTACTAGGCTGAAAATACCTGGTACTGGATTTGGACTGGAGAACTGAATTTGGAAGCCAGTGGAGTTTATGCAACATGGGAGTTGTATGGCCCCAGGGAACAAACCTGGGTGTGCAGCTGCCTGAGATCTGAGTTGAGCATAGAGTAACAGCACTTGGGGAATTGCAGTGAGGTCCACACCTCCAAGAGAGGCTTCCAACTCATTAACCAATTGGACAGGCAGAACCAACCCTGGCTACTGCTGCTGGCCATCACATCCTGAAACAATGTGAGATTCAAGCAGGAGACTTTATATTTGGGGATCAAATTCTTGAGGGGATGTAAAATGGCCCCCTCACGTCTTCTGCAGTGGGCGGCAGATGAGTCATCCTTGCTGCAGAGTGTTACACACCGAGCAGGGATGGGATTTTCCAGTGCGTTCAGTACTGACCTAATAACTTCCTTACTGGTGTCATGCAGAACAGAAATGGGCCAGGGCTAACCATTTATTGCAGCTATTTAAGTAAGTGGTGCAAGTAACACTTCATATGTATAACTTGCAGGAAGTCCAAGGGCATTGTGGTGGACATCTGAGCCACGGGGAGGGCAGGTCACAGAGAAAGAACTTCCTTCTCAGATCTCCTGGCTTTTGTTCTCAAAGATTTAAAACAGGTTTTGCCTTCGTAAACCAAGTGGTTTTTCCCAATTCCATCGTTTAAGTCTATGGTGCCCAAACCGAATGGCCTTTAACGTTAGTCTTTAAATCTTTTAATGTAGTGATTAAACATGACAGGGATTAAGTCCCTGTCCAATTGCAGCTCACCTGGGTGTGTTGCTGGTTAGATGCAGAGCACAAAGCCAAATGCTCTTAAGCACCCAAGCATACTGCCGATTTAAAACACAGCAAGCCCCGTCACGTCTGGTGATTAGGAGGCATTTCTTTTTTATTGAAGATAGAGTGGAACAAAAAGCTGATAAAAATAAAGTTTTCCAGAGCAAAAAAATGGATTGTGGACAAATGTGTTAGAGCAGAAACGGAAGGATTTTATCCTAAATATTTTTTAAAATATATATGGTATAGTTTAGGTAAATTTATGAGGTATCTAGTCTAATGGAAAAAGAACTTACGTGTCCAGGAAAGAAACTAAATTACGCATACAGGGCAAATTAAATAGATTTTGACACAAAACCCATTAACTAATAAAAACATTTTTCTGGTTACCAAGTCACCTAAAAATCTCCCAGGAAATGTCAGAAAGAAGGTGCCTGTCTGAGCCATGGAGCTTTTAATTATATCAGTACACAGCACAGTTATTCTTGAGGATTTTTGCCTCAGTATGTTCTTTTTCCTCCTCATTGTTTTATGTGGGTCTTAAGGTTAACGTACAGTTCATGCATGATTTAAACCCTGTTCTGGAGATAATGTCCTTTTCTTCCTCCTTGGCCTTTCCCTACTATGCTAATTACTATAGCAACTGAGTGCTTCACGTGGCTTTATTTTCGTAACATCTCAAAGCGATGGTTAGGTAGCATTACTGCACTTTGCAGATTTACAATAGAAAGTTTGAGGTAAAAAATGAAGTAAGTTTTTTAATTTATTGAGGGAAGTACCATTTCAAGAAAAATAAATTGTCTATTGGTGGGTTTTGCTTTTAGCTTATGTCACTCTGGAAGTGTGATGCTTTCCCCCCCCTCCAGAAAAATTAAATTAAGATGTTTTGTGTGCTTGAATTACGAGGAACACATTTGGGTTTTTTGGACTGGCTCCAAATATATAATTTGAAATCTCTTATCTTTTTAAAAAGAAGTAAACTTGGTCAGTGGAACAGAATCCTTGGCAGGCTGTGTCTCCTAATGCGTGTTCTCTGTACAGAGGTTACGTGATGCTTCATGCTGTGGTAGATGGAATCAAGACTGGGAGCCTGGGTTTCTAAAAAGCAAAGGAATCACATACTGTTGATACCTGTGGACATGACAACAGCCAGGACAAAAGTGCGAGTTTCCCTGCAGGACTGATACCAGGTATGCAATGAGGAAGGCGGCAGAGAGCAGCTGCCAGCTGCCCTGTGCAGGGTGGCTGAGGCTTTTGGGAGAGTTGGGGTGCTTTGTCAGAAACTTTCATAGGCATTTCTGGAAAGAAAAGAAAAAAAAAGCCTCAACGCCTCTCAGCTCCTGAGGACAGAAGCTTTTGCTTTAATCTTTCTATTTTTTCTTTGTACACTGCTTTGCACCTCTCGCTCTCTCCTGATGACATGTGCTCACCTTTCTTTGCATTCCCAGTTGTCCCCAGGCTTCTGTGCTTCTTGTACCATGTTTATTTATACATTGCTCTTCCTACTGCCTTCCTGAATGCCAGTCCCTGCTTTGCTTTTTCATGCTCTCGCTACTCAGCCAGTCCTAGTTTTCCTTTTCTGCTCTCCCTGCTTGCAGTTTCCCTCATGGGCTTGCCAGCCTCCAGACCTGTGCCCTCCTCATTTTGCCCTCCTGAGCTATTTTGCCTTTTCCTGTCCCAGCTGCTGGTCCTCATCTGCTCCCTGCCTCCCCCAAACCCTGCGGACTATGCTGATCCCCAGGCACTCCACATCTGAATCAGATGTCTTCTTACACAGTGCTTGGATGGCATGTTGCTCTGCAGTTTTGGCCACTGCTGAAGCATCCCAGAGCCACAGAAGGATGGCTCTGGGTGAAAGCAAGCAAATCCAGCATGTGGCAGCACTGTCAGTCGCTTTGAGGAGAGCTTTCTGGAGGTGGAGAGGCTGTGGACATCAGTAGGGGTGCTCATGGACAAGCAAGATCTATAAAACAGGATCCTTCAGCAAACCTGGGGAGGATGTCGGGGGCAGAGTCGCAGTGGAGAGGGAATGTGGGTGGCAGGCAGGGGGTCAGTGTGGGAGACTGCCCTGTTCCTCCATGGTGGCCTTTTAGACAGCCCCGTTATTGCAGGCTCCTCCCCAGGGTTTGCTTTTCCTGTCCTTTCCAAGGGAGCAAGAGTTAACACAGAGGGTGGCAGCTGGACATGGCCAAAGCCCTTGGCATGCCTGCGTGACCTGGCCGCTGGCGCCTGCCTCCTTCACTCTCCCTGACCCATTGCCCTCCATGCACAGGGCTGCCTCCTCTCTCAGGCAGAAAGACGGTGTGAGGCAGGCGCTGTTTCAACTCTGCTCTCTTTTTTTGAGGCACAGCGGTGTGATCTGGCTATGATTTCTTGGGGAGGAGTAAAGGATGCTCTGGCCCTTCACAAAATCCCTTTGCATGAGCTGCTGCTGGAGGGAAGCTGCCCTCCGATGGGGAGAGATTCTTCTGCATGGAAGATTATTTGAAGCAATGTGCAAGCAGGGGTGGTCAGAGCGGTCCTCCAGTTCAGCTGTTGCCTAACCCTGATTTCAAGGTTGTCTGAGGAGGGCTGAAGAAACAGGGAACTGGTGCATAAACTGAGGACAAAGCACTCTGAAACCGAAAAGGCTGCACCCTAAGGAGGAAAGACACCATCTACATGGCAAAGAAACTGTAGTCTGCTTACTGCTGGACTTACCTGTACTTTATTTCTGAAAACTGTTCATCTGTATGAGTAGTACAGCTGAGTTAAGTTTAAGGAAAAAAAGACTTTTGCCCAAAGGTATTCTCTGTCCCAGCAAATGAACTGAAAATATAAAACATATGGGGCAATCTGATTTTTTGACAATAGTTAAAAAAAAAAGAAAAAGAAAAAGCTTTTACTGTGTATTTTAGAGTTTCAAGGACAGCAAAAATCACTGGCGTGATTTAGCTGTATCCGGAGAGCTGATGCAATCCATATCAGTAGGGAATTGCTTAACACATCTGGGCAGGGTTCCTGCTGGTGGCGTCTGCTGGACGTCTTTGTAGTGTAATAGGTGATATGTGGGTGTTTTGGGGCCCCTGCTCTAGATTCCTCTCTTTGAGCCTGTCATTCCTGATTGCCCTGTTTGCTGATGGTCACCAGCTGGGTCCTGACTTTGAGGCTGGGCTGTCCCACCAAATGAACATGCACATTTGAGCTCATGGTGCCTCAGACCCCCCAAAAGTATGGATAGAAATGGTAGAGGCCTTTCTGATTGCTTCAGTTGGTGTATTTTGCTATTATTTGTATTTTCTTTTTGGTCTGAGAGGCTCCCCAAAGAGGATTTAAGTCCCCTTGCACTGAGTTTCCCAGGCAAAGTGATCATGAGCATTGACAGTAAAAGTGCCTGTGTCATACCCTCCGCAGAGAGAAGCAGGAGGTGAAGACAGCAGGTACCTTGAACACTGCCACAATGATGGTCATTGCAGTAAGCAAAGATCCCAGGAAGCCTATAAGCTTATAAAAACCCTTTTCAGCTAACATAAAGCATTGCAGCTTCCCTCTCACAGCTGACCTGAGATTTACTGAGTTTACACTCAGTTTAGGATCCTCCCAAAGCGCTTACATCCTCCACACGAATAATCCCTGGCTCCTGCTAAATGTCTGTACAGTCCAAAAATAATTTATATCTTTATGCTTTCAAATATTACTGTTGCTGCAGGGAAATCCCCGCTGTTTCCTCCTCGGCTTTCTCTTTGCTGCTCTCCCCCTTGCTGGTGAGGATTGGGCTTGACCGCAGCCGACTTTGCTGTCTCACTCCCTGCAGCTGGGTGCCAAGCATTACGGAGTGATGCAGCCGCTTTTCCCCCATTCCCTCCATCTCCCCTGGCTGCTGCTGCTCCCTCAAAGCTCCAGGGCTGCAGTTTCTGCCCGGGGCAGGGAGATGATAAGGCTCTGAGCATTTGCTGGGGGCTGGCTTGGTGCAGTGGGTCTGAAGGGTGCAGCGAGGTGAGGGAGCAGACAAGAGGCCGAGGGACCACCCGAAAGCTCCCAGGTGGACGATGCCAGGCTCATCTTGTTTCCCTCCGAGTTTTGAGCTGGCAGTACGTCCTGCCAGGTCTGGCTGCACAGCTGGGCTGGCTGCGGTCATGCTGGGAAGCTCGAGCCTTTCTCTTGACTTGCATTTTTACTTATTTTACCATTTTAAACAGTCTTGTAGGAACAAAGCTATAAGATTTTCTTTCATTTTTAAAGGGTGTGGACTTCCTTTTTCAGAGGTGAATTCTTTGTTGTCAAAATATGTATATAACCTTGGGATCCCAAAAGCCTGTTTTAGAATCTGTGAATGGGCTGCACATGATTCTCTTAGAAACTGTCACTTTAAAGCACTTCTCTTTTTCTTCCATTGGATCTTAATGGACCTTACCGAGACTGAGGGGGGAACCAATTCAGTTTTTGCGAATATTCTGCATTGGTAAAACAATACAAACCCACCTCTTTGTTTTTTGTGGGAGGAAGGAAATAGTTCTGAAAAAAATGTAAGGATGTGCACACATGCTAATTTTGATTCAGAAGTAGAAGTGATGGCAACTAACACTGACAAAATGGAAGTGTATTTTTTGCTCCCATCGGGCTTTTTCATGAGCCTAAAGCACTGTCACAGAACTCTACTGGTTGTTGGTTTAAAAAAATGCAATAAAGTTATGATGCCATTGAAATTTCTGTGAATTTAATAGATATGAGCTGTTAAGGCTGTGAATAAACCCTAAAAGACCTAGCTTTTCTCTTGCCTGTTTGAAATATGGTGGTTTATCATGACTGTTGTCATTCTTGCTGCCAGTCTGAGATGCTGATACTAAATTTCAATATTTTGAAGAATCTCCTATAAAACAAAGTAAAAAGAATCTGCATTAACATGGACAACTCACATTCCACTCTAATTGGTACATTATAATTTTCCCTCTTCCTATTCTCCTTCTGGTTTTCGAAAGTACTTGTTAGTTTCTCCAAATCACATTGTAAATTTAAATTCTGGCTTAGCTGATCTATTTTTCTATTTTAGAAAAGTCAAGATGGCTTGGCAAAGCACATTCATTTCCTTCAGATGGGAAGGGTTTCACTGAAGTCTTGGTGCACAAGACACAGTCCCCTCAGAGCTGAGCTGCTTTGTTACTTACACAGATGCAAAGCTGTCCAGCTGGAGGAGTTGCTACTTGCAAAGGCATGGGTAGGAAAGAAAGGTTCCCGCTGTCGCTCCCCCCACCCCCCCACCCCCTCCCCACCCTCCATGTTACCTGTATATCCAAGACCAAGTCCAAGTCTTTGGGTGGGGTGCCTGCAAGGCAAGCCATGACGGAAGGGATCTTGCTGCTGCTTTTTCTTTCAGGTTTCGCACACATGCTCGCACTCTGCCACAGTTGTCTCTGCCACAATCGCTTTGGTCTTCCCTGGATTAAGTTTTTAACTTAAGCTGCCTGTCTCAGCTGAACTTCAAAGAACCCAGGAAAGCACATCATCTGGTTACAGGGAGCAGAGGTGCAGAACCAAGTGACATGAGAGCACCTGTGCAAATCCAGCTGATGCCATTGCAGAGGCTGAAGGTATCAGACTCACCTTGTTTCATTTTTTTGTTTGTTTTATATTTACACTGTGTCCTGCTGGCATCAGCAGAGAAGCTTGAGCTGGAGATGATCACATAGACAAGCCTGTCCTTTCTGTTCATTGGCTTTCATCATCTGTTAAAAAAGTTTTCTACACTCTGAGCTGCTTAGAGACTTTTGACTTTACAGGTTTTTTTCACTGAAATCCTTCTACGTATCTCTGATCGGTCTGAGAAGTCTTATGCAGACACAGAACTGGGTTGTGAAAGGTCTGTGAATAATCATTTCAGGTTAATATTCCCTGCCTGGTGCTGGACAGCAAAGTATCTCTGTACGTATTTAAATGCTGACCATTCTAAGCACTGGTTCAAAGCTTACAATGCTTATTGCAAAACCTCACCAACGGGTTGATAATTATCTGTGTACTGGAACAGCCTCTCTATACAAAAACCTGAAAATCAAAGAGCAGATCATGTTGAAGGTGTTCTCAGCTGTATTTGTTTCTGTCAGTACATGCTGAGAGTCTGAAGAGGAGAGGTGTGTGAAATTCTTCCCAGGCCACGCTTGGCTGTTTTTGCCTGCTGCTCTGCCCGGCTGTCCCCTTTGGCTGTGCTCAGAGGATGAATGCTTGCGCTGAAATGGGGAAAATCTCAGAGCGTGCATGGCCCTCAGAACAGTAGCTTGCCCTTTATAGAAGAAAGAACTTCTAGCAAGTAATGGTTTACATATCTCTAAGCGAAAGGAAAGTGACTTGCAAATTAATGATTTTATATGCCATGGAATTTTTGTACTAAGCAAAAAGAAACACACGTAGTGTATGGATAGACACATCAAGTGAATCTTTTCACCTGGGCTTTTGGAAAATGCTACCCAATAAAAGAATTTGTTGTGTAAAAACCTATATCATGCTTAACTCTGCAAGCAGAGTGACTGCGTAATTAACCATGCTAGCTGGGGAGGATGCCGTATTTGAAGATCAGGTGAGAGAAGTGGAGTTAAAATAGTACAAAAAGAAGAACTGAGGGGCAGAACCAAAGCTAGAAATTCTGTCCACACACACAAATCTATTGCATTTTAAATTCAGGTCAGAGCAGACTTCAGAACCTTTGCTACTTTGGAAGAGACAGAACATCTCTAAAAACATGCTGAAACAAGGAAGAAGGTGGAACATTTCTGAAATACTGCAAACTTGTGTGCATTGTATACCACCTCCTTTGGGTCACAAAGTTTTGTTCCTAGGTTTGGAGTTTGGCCGACCTCAAGTCCCTCAGTAGGCAACGGAGAGAGAGGGACCTGTGCTTGGCATCTCCAAAAGTGGTAAAGCACCCCTGCTTGTTCATAAAGTCCTTGAGAGCAACACAGTGGGACTTATTGAAAATTTTAACACAGAGTATGCTAGAAGAAGTGTAATATGGTGCATATGCCAAAACTGGCCCTATTTTTCTATTTCATGGCTTCAAAAAAAGTCAAAAAAGATTCAGTTTTAGCCAAGCCACTAAGAAAAAATGAAATTAATGTAGCTGTTTTTACAGTTTGTTTCAACTGTAGCAACAATACAGGAAAGTTGTCAATTAAACCAATAAATAGAGTGAGTATGAGTTACCACGTGTGATCATACAGAGGTTAAGTGAGACCGGTTAGGGTGGTACAGGGAATTCTTGTTCCTCTCTGGGAGCAAAGACACCATCTCCAGTTTTCACGTGGACAGCTGCTGTTTTCTGCTGCCCTCGGTTCTTCCCGGGTTACTCACAGCTCTCCTGCTTTGCACAGGTGGTGAGATTTCCTCTTAGTAGCTTATGGCAGTTAATAATCTTTCCTGAAAAGCACTGTGCTCAGAGCTTCTCTCTGCTTTCCCCTGCTAGTTTCCAAGTAGGAACATCACACTCTGGAAGTTTGGCTGTTTAGGAACTGAGCCGAACTGTGGGGCTGGTTTTCGTTTTTGTGCTCTTTTTGTCTCCCTGTGGCCACATTTAGCTTCTCCCAGCTTTTTCCTGTTTGCTGGTGCAGTAGAACTGAACCTGCTGTTCCATAAACAGCCATTCCTGCATCTACTCCGGCATCTTCTCTGGGTCAGTGGAAAGTCCTGGGTCCAACAGTGAAAGGTCTGAGAAGCGCTGGAGCAAGGTAGTTAAAAAGAAGAGGGGGAGGGGAAAAAAGGGGACAAAGTTTGCTCTTTCCCATCCTTAAGGACTGCTTTATGTCCTGCAGCCTATGCTGGAAGGTAAGATCCATTAAAATTGAATCACAACTTCATTTTTAGTGCTTAACGTACTATCTTTTTTTCCCATGCCCATTTCCATTCCTTTTGATTTGTGAAACTCCTGGCCTTGGTTGCCTCCAGTGGGAAGGAACTGCACCAGGCAGTCCCGTGCTGTGGGAAAGGACTGCTTTTCACCCATTGCCTTATAATTTTCAGCAGATGCCCTCCTGCTCATGTACGACGGGAAATGATGAACAGGACTCACTTTCTTTGGTGCCATTCATTATTTTGAACACTTTTGTCTTTTCCCTTATCTAAAGTGAACAGGTTTGATTTTACTACTTATCTAAAAGCTTTTCGTCCCTCTAATTATTTTCATTGTAATTTCTGAACTCATTTAATTTCTGCTTTGCCTTCTCAAGGTGTCCAGAACTGATCACGATGCGCTAAGTTGGGGCTATAAAAGGTATTTTCAGTATTGCTTCTCTGTTCCATTCTTTTTCCTTCCTAACTATTCCTTTTTTTAGCACTGCAAGACATCTCCAACAAAATGCCTACAGTGACACCCAAGTGTTTTTCTGACTCTCGACAGTTAAATTTAGAAGCCAGAAGATGTAGTTCGTATTTTTGCTCTCAGAAAGCACCATCTTCTGTTTGAAAACGCTGCATTCATCTGAGATGTCATCTTGCTTTGCTGGTATCTCATCCAAGATCCTCTCTTGGTTTACTTTAAAAATTTTTGCCTTCCACCATTCTCACTCCCCTGTTTCTTTATTCACTTTCAAACTTGCTCAGCAAAAAAAATTTCTGTCACTTGACTCTCCAAGACTGTTTTGTGTCTGCATTTTATTCCTCTTCATTTCCGAAGCCTGAGTTTGTCTCTGTTTGTGTACTTTTTAGTATTATCCATTTTTAAAATACTTTAAATCCAGGTCAGATCGAGGCATTATCATGATTTATTAGTGGGTCTGGAAATCTTTGGCCTGACTAGTCTGTACTTATGGCAAAACCACTTCATCAACTAGGATAAGTCACTGCGGTTTATTTGGAAGCACAGGCACCGATCAGCTCATCAGTCATACAGGCTGCAGAAGGCCATGGTGCAGCAAATAATAATAATAATAGATTGATAATTTGTGGGCTTTTATTTTTCATTAGACATACTGACCTACAAACAAGGAGAACACCTTAGCTGTGTATTTTGTGATTACATCAGCCACCACAGGGGCAAATGGACTGATCAGAAAAGAAGATTCCAAACTTTTTTTAAAATGAAAATGCTTACCCAGCAATTGCTTTAAGCAATTCTCATGACCAAAAAATAGTAACAGATTAAAAAAATGTAATTGCTGTTTTTAAAACATTTGGAAAAAAACCCCCAGCCCCAGTTTCTTTTCTCTGAATTGCCAGTTTCTGACTTGGGGACTCTGTTTCCAGGGCAACAGTTGATAACATAACAAACACTGAAGGAAGTACACGAGAGAATTCCCTCTTCTATTTTGGATGAGAGTTATGTCCCTCCGTTATGGCTGAGGAAATGAGGAGTATTTTGCACTGAAAAGCATTTATCGTGCGTCCTTGCAAGTACGAAGAGCCTGGGTAGCGTGTTTGTTACCTGATGTTTGCCAAGAGATGGAGCTGCAGAGTCAGACACCTATAGCGAGTGTGACCCTCGTACATCAGGATGATTGAATAAAAAAACCCTTGGCAGCAAAAGCCTGTAGCCTCTCATACTGATGCATGCTACTCTTCCCCCAGTGACGACAGGCTTGTGTTGGGCACTTAGCCAACTCTGTCCAATCTATTTCAATTTATTTCATTAAGCCACGGTTCAGAAAAGCCAAGAAACAAGCTATATTAATCGTGGTAGACCCTGGCCTCTGCTCAGTTAATGTTATAGAAAATGCTCAGCAGTCCCACAGCTGAGCAGTAGCAGGATGGCCTCTTGGACTTGCCTTAAAATCTCCGTTCCCTACATACATCTCTGTAAAATGCCACTTGTGCTGCACAGCTTTTACTCGGTAATTTTCTGGGGCTACCTTCACAATGAAGGCATTGCTCAAAACCTTGTCTCAGTTTCTAGGCACCTGCAGTGTGAGTCAGAAGACAGCAAAGAGATTCCCAAACTGCCAGGGACCTGAGTTTGTCAGTCCGTGAAGGGTCCTGCCCCATACGGATTTACGGGTTTAGCTCTGGAAGCTGTAAACCTGTGTCAGTACAGAGCAAAGCCAAGTATTTTTGGAGCAGACCTCGGGTTCAGCTCTGGGTTAATGCAGTGATCCAGCATCTCTGAGCCAGCTCCCATCCACACCATGCTCCTGTCCTTCCTGTCCCAGCACCTCGCAGGGTGGAACAGGTCCAGGTTTGTCTGTACCTGCCGGCAACATCCTGGGATTGCCCGGAGCTACTTTGAGATTAGGTACAAGCCTGGGGAGCCCGCTGAGCTAATTGGGCTCCCACTGCCATCCAAGCCCCAGGGGAATCTCAGAACTGACGTTCCTGCAAAGCAAGTCACTCCACCCTCTGAGTCTTTCCACAACGTGTCTGTCTGCCACATCAGTTATTATGCAAAAAAACAAGCCAGGAAAGGGCAGAAATGGATTTGCCTAAGTACCGTCTTGCACCCGTGAGCAGTTGGGGCATTTCTCTGTTTTAAAATCTGTGTTCTGCTTCATTTGCTTTGTTCAAAATCCTCATGCTTACTGATTCTTTTGGTGAGAACCAGCGGATTATCATGGGATACATTCTCCCTCAGTTGCGCTCCCAGGTGAGGGAGGAAGGGAGAGAGGGAGGTGAGCAAAGGGAGGTCAGGCTGCCTCTGCCTTTGGCTGCGGTACGAACCTTGGGTCTGTGCAAACCAGTGTTGAACCTTGCTTCCAATAAAGATTTCATTCCTTGTGTTAAGATGTATGTCAATAAAAGAGAGACTCAAAACTAAATAGATTAGAAGAAAGGCCACTTGTCTATTTGCTAAACAGGATTGAGAAAAGTCCTTTTTCATCCCCGTTTTTTCATGGGAAAAGGCTGACCTGGGTTACATGCATAAATCCAGCAGAAACATCTTGGCTGGGAATACTGATCAGAGTGAGGGGTTCAAATACTTTTGGGATAAGGATCAGGCAGAGTGTGTCTAGTTGGTATTTCCTTTTGGGTGTCAGAGGCAACTCTTTGCTTGGTAATTTCTGAAATTGCTGTTCTTCTCCCTAACTGAGCTATGATTCACCTTGGTTGACAGATAACCTGAAAATTTAGCACAGCAACCCCAAGTGCTCTTTGAAGTTTTAGACTACACAGAGCTTGGTGAAATATTTTTTCATCAGACTTCCCAGTGAAAAGTCTGTTTGTCAGTCACTGTCGTTTGGTGGTTGGGTAGGGAAGGAAATAAAACAAATAGTACAGGAGTGAAACAGACTATTATCCTTTTAGATGGCAGATGGCTGATCAAAATATATGTTCCTTTCGGCCATGTGTAGATCCAAAAGAGCATAACAGACATCATCCCTTGCTGTGGTGTCAAAAGAAAGAAGAATTTCAGTTAAGAGAAAAAAAAAAATCTATCTGCTGGAAACCTGACTTCAGGTAATAACTTCTTGAAATACCTGTGGTGGTTTTAGTGAAGTAAATAAATTATGATTTTTTAAAATCAAAATAACCCCCTTGGACTTAAGGTCTTCTGACACATGGACCTGCAGGTCCATACACTCCACTGGAGAAGTGACTCCCAGTTTTCATAGCCATGTCCCCAAGTCCAGCAAGTCACTGTGGAGCCTGCACTGGACCAGTGGGTCTGCTAGCTTGAGCACGGGGCTGTAGTTCAGGTATAATACGCTTGGTCCTCACCTCTGAGTCCCACATCACTTGTTAGAAACTGTAGCTCTAGGTAAGCCCTGGTAGCTCACTGAGCCTCTGTGCCTCAGCCTCCCTGTGCTGGTAAATAGAAGGATCAGTGATCAATGAACATATCGTGTTTTGTCATAGCTTAAAGATGTTCTGCTTCATACAGGTAAGCGATGCTTTCTTACTATCCCTGCTTTAGAGATGTGGTTACTGATAGGGGAGTGGGTAAGTGACTCAGCATGGAGCTCACCAAAGACTTAGAGACTTCAGCTAGGACTGGGAAGATGCCAGTATATTTATGTACATACATCAGCTGATGAAAATACAGCTTGTTTGGCATTTTTGCTCTGTGTAAGACCTAGGGAAATTTGGTCCTATCTCCTGTACATGTTTATCTGAGTTTTCAGGCAGCGGGTTTGTGCACTGGAGAGCAGACAAACCACATATGTGTGAGCCGAGCTGTATTTTAATTAAGCAATCACGCGTAATATTTTTGCATTGCACAGGTAGTCGGTATTCTAAATTATGTAATTATGTGCACATACTTTGTTTATTAAAGATAAAGTGTCTCTATTAACGTACTGTAATTAAGTAACCACCTTTTGTTGGAGCAACTCTATTTTCTACATTACAAAACTGCTTTCCTCCAGTAAAAAACTTGTCCCAGTGCTCAGTTGCCCCTGAGGCCATGTTCAAAATTGCAAATGCTCTGCTCCACCTTACCCAGGAGCTGGATGGGTCTGGTGGTCAAAACATGCCAACTTCCAACAGAAGCAGTAAGCTTTGGTGGTTACTTCTGGAGTTAATTCTTGAGACCAGACAAAACCTTTAATCACTGTTTAAATAACAGCTTTTCTCACACTCTGGCTGAAGTGCTATGTTAAACTGATGTTGAATACTTAAAGAGTGTATCAGGTCAAGCAGACATCTCATGGATATTCCAGTTTTGCTCCTCTGGTAAGCCATGGGGTAATGTGACTCAGACTTTAGGCATTTTTAAAGTCATGGGATGCCAGGACTATTTGAACCCCTGCTTCTTCCTGTCCTTACCTGTTTGTGGAACAATGATTCAGTGTCAGTTATAATGCGATAACAATGGGGTGAGTATCCACCACGTATTACCTGAAAAACAATTTCTATGTGTATTGTTAACTGATGTCATACATAAGATTGTTGAGTGGGAAAAGAAAACCAGCACATTTGGGTTTTTAACATAGAAGTACTAATGGAGCAGCTTAGAGAGACTGGACAACAGATGACAATGGTCCATGTGCTTTCCTTCAGCTTGCCAGACATTTTCCAGAGAAGCATGCTTCTGATAAAAAAACGGTTATTTGAACACAGACTATTTCATAGACACATCCCAGCATCGATGATCATTCAGTATCCACAAGCAGGGGTCTCCTAGCCATAACAAGGCTTGGAAGCAGGCCCCCTGCAAGGCTCTCCAGCTGTGGCCAAGGGGGAAAAACCCCCAATACTAGCTGGATTGATGGATACCCAGCAATGAGTAGTAGAGGTGAAATAACCAATGCCAGGAGAATGTTGTTTACAGGACACAAGAGCTGCTGATGGCCCAGCTTATGCCAGTTTTGCCATGGAGAAGGGTTATGGGAAATACCTAAATACCTGGGACTGATAGTAGTAGGGCACATGGCCAAAGATCCCTCCTACCTCACAGCTGTCAGATTATTTATATTAAATTTTTTTTGTTGTTTTTCTTTAAAAAAGCTTCTTTACTTCTTTTTCATTCCAAAGTATGTGATTACAGTGGAGATTGTAGTCTACATTACAAAAAGTCACTTATCGTCAGCTCATATCTAAAGACATCAGAAAATCCTGCTGAGTAAAAGAGTGACTAAGACCTGTGTAGACATGGAGACCTAATTCCTGCCTTGGCTTTTTGGGCATTCCTTCAGGACTGTGTGAATAACGTTTTCTAGGGTAATGTGTGTAAGAGCAGTTTGCTCTTTGAGAGGCTTGGGATGAACAAACAGCTTGTGAAAAATTCGGGTTCACTCTTTCCATGTGTTGGGGTAAGCAGCTTGAAAGACCTTCAGGGATTGCCTTTCTTCTCAAATCTTTTTCTCCGATGTTTGTCAACCTCGCTGCTGTTAGGTTTAAGACTTATCACAGTATATATAAGCTCCAGTTCAGGGGTTTTTTGATTCACCGGTGTGGGTGGATGGGGTAACACATGTCCCACTGCTGCTAATGCCAGGTACTGGAAAGAAGATGTAAACTCCTTCAGCTTCTGGAGCTGGCATTCATGGCACCTTTCACAAGCAGCACATGCAGCCTTTCTTCTGTGCTGGTGGTTCAAGCTGTTCCCCCCGAGCCTCCTGCACTGTGTTGATATGGCAACAGGCTGCCAGGTTGTACATCAAGAACAGTGCTGCAGCACTTCATTCTAACAATTTACGGTTGTTGATTCAAGATATCTGGAGAACTTTCTTCACTGCTTCCCTTACCTCTCTGGACCTTCAAGGTCTATTTTTCTTCCTACAAAGCTGTCAGGTTATTTCCTTTCCTATTGCATTCCCCTCTGGAGCACTCCATCCATACACGTACACCTGTATGGAGAAGTATAGGTATGGAGAAGTATAGGTAGCAACGCCTGGGTATTTTAGATGTGTGTTTTAACAATGCCAAGTGCTTGTAACTTCTGGACCATTAAGCTGCTGGAAAGCCTAGCTCCAGTGGAAATCTGCCTAGTTTCCCATCAACTCACAAGCTCAAGCTTCTGGTCAGGGGTCCTGAGGCAGCCCTGCCTTTCTGATAGCTTTTGAGTTTTAAGTTCTTATAAAGTGAGACAACAGGTCTGAGGCTCCCTGGCACAGATTGGGCAAGGGGACACTGCAGGAGGTGCCCATTAGCTGGGCTTCTGAGCTCCATCTGTGCTCATAAGAGTCAGGACACAGGTCTGAGCACTGTCCTGTGGTTTCCTACACCACTTGGCTGGGCTAGCCCAGCTGCTGGTGGGTTTGGCCAGTACCAACTACCAGCTGCAGACACCGGGTGCTGTGAGGAGAGTGGCATATGACAAGGACCCTTCCTGCCAAACAGTCTCGGTACAACCACGCTGTTTTGGGGAGGAGAAGAGTCTGCTGCGCAGGGGAGCTGGGCTCTGCTGTTTGTCCTCAGTGTCAGAGCACAGCCCTTGGCCTGTCCTATTTTACTGGTGCAGACAAAGTGGTAGGTGACTGCTAAGTGATTAAATGTGCCCTGGCTGCTCCAGGGCAGGGTGCTCTCACAGCAGGTCAGACTGTGCAAAGCAGTCCTGTTCAGATGGCTCAAAGCTGGCTGCCTCTAGGGCAAGCTGGAGGCAGCCCCGTGGCACCGCTGGGCATCATGTGCTGCCCTTTGGCTCTGTGACTGCTGCTGTTGCTGCTATTACTGTTATGGCTGTTGTGGTGATGATGATGGTGATGTGTGACTTTTTGACCTTCCAACCTCCAAAGCGATCTGAAGGCTCTGCTCTAACCTACCACAGCAATGCTTTAATGTCAGGAAACCGAGGATGCAAGCTTCATGCCCTGGGCTGTGGCATCAAAGCCTGCAGGAGCACATGAAGGTCAAGAACAGGCGGGGGTCATGCTGGAAGGTGGCAGTGGGTGGACTGATGCAAAGCTGGTGCCCCCACTTCCAAACTGCCCAGCAGGAGCTGCTCCCGGAGCCTGCTGTCACCCACAGCTGAGACCAAACAAACATCCAGTCTGGAAGATGATCAGAGGCCAGGGCTAAACCGGAGAACTGAGTTGTTTGAGAGCAGAGGTACCCTCAGGGTTTAAACTAGCAGTCATGAGACCCCAGCTCTGCAACCTCTTACGTCCTCGGGGCCTTCAGGGATTCGGCACTGGGCTGTCTGTCCCCAGGATTTCTTCCAGGTGGGCTGGACGCTTCCTTGAAGACTGGCAGCTGCCCTGCCCAGCCTTTCAAGCGGCTCCTCAGGATTCACAGTGCTGTGAATATCAGTAAACAGAGACAGCAGCAAGCAGGCATTTTGTCAGTTTCCTCCCTGAGACTGATGGGCACACCTGAGTACTGTCTTTTCTTGTGGGATGTCCAAAATGGCACAGCTGCACTCCAGCAGTGTTTGTGAGAGCTCTTGGTGGGCCTTTCCCACTTGGATGCAACCCTTTTAGCATTCCAGTCAGCTCAATTCCGTGTGCAAGAAATATGTGAAATTATTTCTTGTACTTTAAGAGATGAGGAAACAAAGTTTGGGAATCTAACAGAGCGAACCAAAACTTCAGGGATATGGTTTTTCAGGATGACTAGTTTTACAGTCCTGGTGGAATTTCTCCTTTTAATTAAAAACAACCAATTTTCAGAGCGTGTTATGTGTGTCTGGAATAAGAACTGTTCTAGGAGCTTGAAAACCTGTATCTGAAATAGTTATCCTTAAGCTTAAGTAAGCGATCCACTGCTACAAGAAGTCAAGAGAGGGGGTAAAACCTTTCCGCTATGAATCGTAAGTGCAATATCCTTGTTCATCTTCTTTTAATTGGTGGCAAAGACAGTTTTTGTGTTGCACACATCACCACTTCCTAGTTGGTGCCACGCTGAATGGCTAGACCTTAAAGTGGAAAAAGGAATTCAGGTCTGAAAAAGCTGTACGGCTTCCTGAGGTATTGTTGTCACTCTGACATCATTATCATTTAGAATAACAAAGCATGAGTAGAACAGTTGCTGTTTCCTTCCCATTGGGATCCCATATATATTCTCTATTTATACCTGTGCTAACACATTATCTTAGCATGGAAGGAGATAGCAATTTGTACAGTTATTAGTCATGCTCCTCAGCCTCATGTTTTTACTGGAGCTAAACCCACGAACCATTTCATGGTTAGCTTCAACCCCACATTTGAAGATCTGAAGCTCATGGGAGCATGAATCCAGAACCAATCATGAATGATAACATTGCTGAATTTCCTAGTGCTAGTTGTTGCTTTAGTGGTACACTTTTTCTTCAGGGTTGTCTAAAAAAGGATAAAAATGTATTTCTAAAAACATGCTGAATATGTTAACTAAGAAGTTTTAGTATTTAGACCAGGCAAGGATAGCTGAACCTTGTGTCATTAGTTGGTTGACATGGAGTCTGGTGTTAAAAAAACATCTTCAAGGAAACACCAGACTCTAAGTATTGCAATGCTAAGATATTATTAAAAGACATTAAATGGTTTTTTTTAGATTTTTGAAGAGACAATATCTTCTTTTCTAATTCATAAAAGCAATATTTCCTGAAAGACACAGTAAAAGCATCCATTCAGTCCTTTAAAAGAGACATACTAGTTGCACTAGTTGCAAAACCAGTAAGAAGTCATGGAGCTTGCAGTCAGTTATATATCCAAATAGGAATAAACATATCAAGCTAACTCCTTTTACTGGACTCCAAGGTAAAAAAGGGGAAATAGAGATGACATATTTTGGTTATAAGCTACTCAAAGCCGATCTTTATTCCTATCATAGGAAGTAAGATCTATAGGACTCTCTTTTTAGTCTATGATCAATAGATGGCATTACACAAGTGTGCCATCTCACACTCCCTTTGAACTTAATGAGATTTCCTGAGGAAAATTTACCCTAATTTGTACCAAGTTGTTCCACTTTTTAAAAACATTTTGTTCTGCATTTATTTTATGGCATTGCACTGAGCAAATATAATTCAATTGCTTCTCAGTGTTTTGCTGATGTGACATCATTATTGAAATACAAACCATCTTTCTGTTGTCAGTAAATGGTTAAACAGTTTTAAAAAAGACTTATCCTGGAAATAGCTATAGTCAAAGACTACAGGAATTGCTTTACTTAAGATTAAGTAGTTACCTTACCCACCAGAAGAATGATATAATTAAATATAATTAATAGACTGAATTTTTCATCTCTATGACATTGGCAGTGAATTCAAAATGTAATCTTTCTGCATTTTGATTTTTTTCTATTTCCTTGTAGAAGTGATCACGCTGTACTAATAAGAGGCAAACTCTTCCTGTGTATATTTCCAGTTATTGTGGGTTTATATTTCATTACTTGAGTGTGAAAGCACTTCTAAAAGATCTTATTTTCTAAGAATATCTGCCAGTTGTTTCTCATTCCTGTCCCAACTGTGTTAAGGACATGTATCAATCATATCTAAGTTTGATTTTGGAGATACCTCCAGAACTGGAAAGGCATGAGAACATCCAGAGATATCATATACGGCTGCACTTGGACACCTGAATGGGAGTGGAAGAAGAGAAAGGATAACACCCCCGTGTTGTTTCATTACATACAGATAGCCACAACTAACACTTATACATATGCTTTTGCCTTTAGCTTGGTAGTCTTTTTTTCCCCATGCAGCTCTGTGTCACTCTGCATCACATATTATGAAAGGTGCTGAAAAGCATATAGGCTGTTACAACAGGAATATTTCCCCACCTAGGTGCCATCTGCTCATGAGTGCTGGAAGTTGAACCCACCAGTTGAACTGCTTGGAGGCAGCAGAAGCAAGATATGGAAACACGATCAGAGGGCACTGCTTGATGCTTCTGCTTCTTTCTGATCCTTTGGCGTAACCATTCAGGCCTAAGGAAAACCAGACCCTGCCTGCTCTTGGTTGTTTAAAAATAAAATAAAATAAAATAATAAAGATATATATATGCTCATCTTAGAAGTTTCTAGAATCAAAGAAAATGCTTGAGTATCTGTTATTTCATTTTAAGAAAGAGTCTACCCTGCCTGTTTACTGGGGAGAGTTTGAAGACATAAAATGGGTTTTGATAGTGGCAGAGAGATCAATGAGGCTTTCCTGTACCTGTCAAATTTGAACAGAATGACCCTCAATGGGGTTTTCTCTTCCCTTCCCTTGCCTTTCCTCTCCTTTCCTTGCCTTGCCTTGCCCTGCCTTCCCTTCCCTTCAAGAAGGTTATTAGGTCTTAGTTGCTGATATCAATGCAGCTCCTTGTGCCTGCTGTTTCTTCTGAAGTTAGGTCAAGAAGAAAATGGAAAGTGTTTGCCACTCCTTTAGTATGATCTGTGCGCATTTGCCCCGTAGTTTAAGGGAAAAAAAGCAGCTTGGATGTCACCAACAAAAGAACTTCACTTTGAAGAAGAGAAGAAAGCTGGCCCAGCTGGGCCATTCCCTTGTGAAAGGAGGTTGCAGAAGAGAGGAGAGGGAGAAAATGAACTTTTTATTGTAAAAGCCAGGCTTGACTCCCGGACTCTGTGCCTTGCCATTAGTTGCCTCATTTCCCTTTATCCAGTCTTCCCAGACAAGGTTAACATTTCTAACAGCAGTTGTTGCAGTGGGAGTAAGTCACTGTAAGACTGCAGCTCATTATCAAACCTCTCCTTGTGAGAAGGATAAAATCCCTGCATTTCAGAAGGCCATAGTGCCGAATTGTAGTACACCGAGAGGCAATGCCTAGGTGCTCGTAGCTGTAAAGATCACAGAAGCACTATGTCCGTGCTGTGTCTGTGCTAGCTGGGCGTGCTGGGAAGCTTTTCTTTTGGTACTTTCAAGGCTTGTTTTGCATTATTTATCATGGTCGTCTGGGAGAACGCAACCACTCGGGAGCGATGAAGGTGTCACGGGCAGGACTCACATCAAGCTGCTATTAGGGGCAATACTCAAGGGACGAGGTATGATTAGTATGGTGAACTATGGATAAGGAGACTCTGTGTGAGTACAGATAGTGCTCACAAATTTTAAAAAAAAGCTTTGAGCTTTCACTTCAACCAGGCAGTCTCCTGAGTGCTTATCAGCAGTAGAGGAGCTCTGAAATTTAGAGTAGAGAGCAAGCCTGCATATATACTTCTGTTCCTTGTTTCTGGACTTCAAACGTACTGAGGCAGAACATAAAATAGAACATGACCAAGCTGTATTGAAAGTTAGACATAGTTGGGATTCTGCAGATAGCACAACGGCCTCGTAAAATCCTTAGAGGTTGCTCCTTTCACAGCATAGCCTGGAGAGGCTGGCCAGAGGCTTCCCTTCAGGAGCTGATAACGATGACAGAGGAGTGGAGAAACATTTAGTCCCTATTTCACACCATGTTTCAGAAGTGCAGCATTTTACCGTTCCACTTCACTTTCCTTATGAAGTTGCTTTGGGTTTTCTTCTTGTCCATTATCAAAGGAGGCTGTTTATTGCTTCTGTTTCTCTCTGGTCCTTTGGTGAAGTTACTCCTGCCCTAAGGAGGAGTAAAGCCTGCTACTTCTTACTCTCTGGCCACCAGCTTACAGTGCTCAGTCTTTATAAAGCTGCTAGAATCAAGGGAAACACCTGAATATCTCTTGTTTCAGTGTAAAAGAGTCGTCCCTGCCTAGTTGCTGGGAAAAGCTTGAAAACGCCAAGAAAGTCTATATGGTAATGGCACAAAGAGCAGAAAGACTCCCCAGGCTGGTTTTTGAACCTAATTTTTTTGGTACTAACTTCAAGACGTTGACTGCTTCGCAGAAATGCTGTTGCCAGCACGCTAGGTTTGAATGCACACCCGTGCACATGCATATGTACACAGTTCTTTGGGGCTCAGTTGCTCAGCCTCCTCGTTGCAGGGCTGTTTAGCAATCGTGTACTTCTAACTCCAGCTTCTGCCTAGCAGATGCATCGTGATTGCTTCATGGCGAGAGAAGTTAGTCCTGCCTGTGCAAAAACATGTATTTACTGGTGCTTTCTTAACTGCTTCAGTCAGTTGCCTTTTCCTTGTGGGTCCCCATCAGATTTTCCCCTGTACTGGTGCAGGAGTGCAAAAGGGCTTGCTGCCACCCCCTGTGGCCGCTCCATCTCTGCGGTCTAAAACAAGCAAGGCTCTGGCTCTGGCTGTCCCAGCTTTCCCTCTCAGTGCTGTGGGCTGGGTGTTTACTCTTCTGAGTAAACTGGTGATTCATATGAACGTGCTCAGCTATGTGGGAAGAGTCGCAGAAGAGTAATATGAAAATGAAGGGTTTTTTGAAAGAATCTTTTGCAAGGTTTTACTTTGATTTCTTTGGAAATCTTTGATTTCTTTCTCCAAACCACAATCAGAAAGCCAGATAGGTTTATTTATTTTTTTTTTCCCCAGCTAAAAGGTATAGTTTCATGTGTAATTTCAGGTGACACCCCCCCCCCCCCCACCCCGGCCCTTGCCAAGTTAAGAAAATAAAAAGTGAGCTTTTAGACTGGCTCCTATTTCAGTATTTCTTTCCTTCACAGTCTCTTTCTTCTCCAGTGTCTCCAAGATCTTCCTCTCCCTTCCATCTTTCTGCTTCTCCCAAATTCCCTCACTTGCTTTCCATCTGCTGCTTCCCAGCTTTGAACATGTCACCCCACCTTGTGGTGCTTGCCTCATTGCAGACCTTTCTCTGTAGCTTCTCTGAGGTTGCTTCTCAGCTTTCTTGGGACATCTCTGGTTCTTTCTCTAGCTTGGGTTTTGATAAACAGAGCAAGAGAGTTGGTTGCCTTATGTGATCCTATCTTCAAGTCTCAAGGCTTGGGGACTACAGTGGGCAGAGTCATTCAGAACTACCTTCCCCAGAAACATTTTATTTAAAACTTATTCTTAGCCTGTGTGCTCCACAAGACCAGAGCTTCATAAGCAACATCCTACACAGTGAGTCCAATCAGCATGAGAAGGAGGTGGACAGCAGAACGGGAATAGAGCATCATTCTGGATATGTTACCTATATACATATCTGGATGAAGCATGTGCATGCTGGGAAAGGCTGTATTCCTCCAGGAAAGGCAGCGGCACGTCACTGGGGAGTCCATGAGGGATGGTCTGTTGCTTCCTACTTGGCATCAGGGAGCATCTCCCATTCGCTTCAGGCCTCTGGGGCCAGGAGACGCCATCCATCTTTGGCCAGGGGTGCCAAGCGTGAGCGTGCTCAGGTGGGGAAGGGAGCTGCAGGGTGGCAATAGCCCATGTGGCACATGTACAGAATCTGCCATTGCTTCCTTTTCTGCTCCCATGATCTATGGCTCCGTGAACAGCTCCAGCTTCCTGCCCTGAGTTTTGTAAGGCATTATGTGATTGTGCAGAGGGAAGTGTGTAAATTACTTGCTGAGTTATGCACTTCATAAAGCCTTCTCTTGTTTTTAAACAGCGCATTTATTTTAGACCATGCCTCCTTGGGCAGCAGGCACATGCAGAAGAGGGAAAGAAACATGTTTCCTGGAAATATTTTAATGGAGTGATGTTAGCAGAGCTCTCAGGAAGGAGAAGCTGAGGCACGCGAGCTCCAGATTGGAAATCCCTGCTGGGGTTGTGATGGGAGTAGCTGAGCCTTGGGGTGGGAAAACAGGGAGTGTGGGGACCTCCAGAGAGGAAGGGCTGGACTATGGGCGCTCTGCAATGGGGGCAAGGCAGCTTGAACTGAGGGCAAGTTTGGGCTTAGGTGCTGGTACTGTGTGTGTTCCTGCAGTCAAGCAAGTTCAGTGGACTGCATTTTCCTCTTCCTCCGGCTAGAAGGTGAGCACTTCTTGCACCACCGTATTTCTATGCCAGAAGGAGCAGCACAGTTTGGTGAGCAGCCCTGTTTTCCCACAGCAGGATGTACTTACGCTCAAGCCATAAATTATTTTCTTCTTTTAACATTGCATAACGATCAGCATGAGCTGACGCTCCTAAATTGCAGTTGCTCTTCTGCTACCAATAACATGGGAAAACCGTGTCAGAAGAGTTAAGTGATACGTACAAGGCAGATCTCCGGTTCCTAGTGGTGGGCTTGCACCCGCATGCCTCTCTCCTCTGGCACTTTGGAAATAGACAGGGGAAACTGGGAGACAGAGTTCTTGCAAAATCACCTAACCACCGCCATACAGTCAGAGGGCTGCTGACCATAGTAAGGGTCCTATACGGTGTCTGACTCCCGCATTTATGCATTTTAACTTCTTAATAGCATTTTGGAGAGGTGTATCGCTAACACCTCAAAGAAGTCAAGAAAGCACACAACTTGCCACATTGCAGGCCCAGTGCCTCGCTCGAAGTAGCAGATTGTATTTTTCCTAAGATAAAGCTCTTTTATTTTTTGGAGGAAATTTTAAAGAGTGTGATATTGTGCCATTTATATGGGACAATAGATATGCGCTGCACACTGGCTGAAGAAGCACCCCGGTGCCCGGAGTAATGCAACCCTTGCCACCCGTTAATGCCAGCAATTCTGCTGGGGCATTTCACTTTCAAATGAGCCCTATTGTAAATATAATATAATAAACAGGGAGGCAGTGGGGAAATCAGAGGTGTGCTGGATGGGAGAGAGGTGAAGGACCAAAACGCTTAGTGAGACACACGGACAGAAGCTCTGATTGCTCAGCTGCTGCGTGCCACCATCCCATACGCCCCCATCCCACAACCTTTAACACTTAAAAAAGCAATAAAAACCCAGATACAAACCTAGTGATTTTTTTCAATTGCTCATTGATACAGTCAGACAGGTAATTATTATATAGGCTTAATTGTGGCCATCTGGAGTGAATGGCAGGCAGGTAAGGAGCCCTGTGGGTGGTGGGAGAGCCTTGTCTGCCCTGCTTGCAGGGGAGGGAGGCTGCAGGGCTGCTGGGCACCCCGGGAGCCCAGTTCTCCTCCTGGCGACTTTCCCAGCAGATGTCACTGTTCACCCATCAAATAAAACCGCTCCCAGGCAGTAAAGGGCCCTTGGAAAAAGTCACCGCAGGCTATTACTTCAAAATGAAATACACTGCCTCAGAAGAATATTTCCACTTGGGAGTAAGAGTGAGAGCAGTTTATTTTTATAAAGGTGGCAGGGGACGGAAATTTGCTGTAAACTTGGAGGAGGAGAGTGTTACTGCGGGAGCTGTGCCTGCAGCATCCCCCCGGCCCTGCACTGCCGTGCCTGGCACACAGCTTTAGGGTGGGCGAGAGGTGCAGACGGACACCTTCGAGGGTGGAGGAGGCAGGATTTAGCTGGTCTCAGTAATGTTCCTGCACTGCAAGGTTCAGTAGGATTTAACCATGACTAACAATTTAGTGATTTAATCATGACATCGTTTTGTGGGATTAAATCATGACTAGCCCTGCCCACGCTTTATTTATTCAGTATATAGGTCCTTATGATGTTATATAGGTACAAAAATCATATTAAATGCCAGAGGAGATGAAATGTTTTTGCCTTCAGTACATAAATTAGCTATGAGCAATTTGAAACTCGGTAATTTCTACTAGAAGCAAGTTACATTCTTGTTCTCTTCTAGAGATTTTCAGGGATATTCTTCAGATTGGAGAAAGGCTACAGGAGGGCTTTGTTTTCCATGCAGTATGCCAGAGCTGTGCCTGGCACACAACCGAAGTATCACTGCAGAGATATGCAGATACTACGATAAAGAAGCTCAGACACCAAAGTGACAGGTGAGCAGAAATGCTGCACTGCACACTGCAGACAATAGGTCGCTGGGGATCTTGCTGGCCTAATGATGGGGATGTAAACAGGATAATAGGCGCATTCAACATGGGACATCAGGAATGTCCACAATTGTATAGTTGCAGATTTCATCCTTGGTGATTTTGCATTTTAAACCAGGTGAGAAAGTGTGCGTGAAGAGAAAAGCAATCATCCTACTGCTGGGATATCATTAGCCTGCAACATGCTGACACTGGTAGGGGCACGCAGTGCAGACCAGGAAAGGGCAAAGCTGTGTGCTACCCTGCTTATCTACAGCCCCCCAGTGTGCAGAGCACTCCTGATGTTACAAAATACGTTGAAGATGGACTTCTCTGCCTGAAAATGTGTTCCTTTTTTTCCATTCCAAAATCCTGGCTTTTCCTGCCAGCCTAACCTTGCTTGTCTACTCACCCCACTGGCACACTTGTGCTTTCATTACCACTGCAGGCTCCAGCTGAGAAGTTTAGACCGTTTCCCCCCTTGTCCTATGGGAAATTTGATGCTGAATTCCCCCTTTTGATCTGATTGAATTTCCAGACGGATTATTCACAGGCATTTAGCCTTGTGCCAGCATTGTCTTTTGGGGTGAGGAGCTCCTCTGCCCTCTGGCAGGCGTTTCCAGGAAAGCGATCACATCCTCCTCTGCCTCTCCTCCATGAGATAAACTACCCGGACTCTCTGGGTCTCTGCTTGTCAGACTGGCTCCCCATCACTGCCCTCCTGGCAGCCCCACATGGGGTCTGGGTGTTTCATGTTCCTCCTTGTGAAGGGGGAGTGAGCAGAAGCAGGGTGCTATGCTGGATGAGGCTTACTGGCACCCTGTACATTAGTTTTACCAGGCATTTTTTGAATCCTCTAAGGAGCTCATAATGGGAAATTTTGAGGTATAGCTGATGTCAGAAAACAAGTGTCTGTATTCAGACTGGAGACCATTGCTAAGATACTCCCCAGGATTGCCCCAGACCTGATTTCCTTATGGAGCCAGTTCAGTCGCCCCTCCAAACTGCGCTTCATCTATTCAGGATGTCCCGACAGCAAACTCAATTTCCGACATTACGGAACAAGGAGGGTGACACTGTGTGGAAGATAAGATGTGCAAAACATATCATGAGTGGGCCGAGCCCACTGCTATTTTTCCCATTGTTTATGAAGACTCAGTATAAAATCAATGGGTTTAAGCAAAAGAGTCATCAGGTACCCAAACCCTGCAGACCCCGTGTTCACCCGCAGGGCTGGGTTCCCACCATGGGCACTGACTTTCCCTCTAATTCATGCGGTGTTTCCGTTAACTTTGGCATGAGCAGGAAGAGTTTGTTAGAGAAAACGTTTGAGGAAGATAATTTTGGGGCCAGGGAGGAGATGCCTGTGAGATACTACCAAAGGAGAAGGAGCCAAAGGAGGAGGATGGGAGGCCAGGGTCCTTGCAAGGTGGTAGAAGGAGGAGCAGGGTGATGTGCCGGGTGGGCTCAGGGACCAGGGTGACTCCCCTCCTGCACGTGCCTCTCCGGATAGTGGGACTGCTGCCGATGCCAGCCGCCTGTGGGAGTGAAAAGCCCAGGTCAGGGTACTTGTCAACAGCCCGGGTGAGCCACTTCAAAGGTCCTCTCAGAAAGTGGCCAGGTATTTTCCTAAGGCTCTGGAATGATAAGGCACTCTCTCATTGCCTGAGTTTTTCCCTGCCTGAAATCAGGTTGGCACACTTGCCAGCTCTCAGCTCAGCCAAAAGCCATTATAAATTGCCCCTCATCAAATGCAAAATGCTTGCCTGGCAGAGTTAGAGAAGACGTATTCTGTTCCTTGGGTTTTGCTGCAACTAAAATACAGTGCAGTTAATAGATCAGTCCCTGGAGAGCACCTTGTTTGGGAGAGGAATTTATCAGTGTCGGGGGTGTAAATTAGGTGTGGTGCAGACCTGGTGTAAGAGGAGAGGGGAAGCTCAGTGCCTGCGCATCGCACTGGTGCGGTGTGTGTGCTCCTCTGGCAACACAGGGAAGAGCTTGGTTCTCCAGAGAGGCCAGACTGTGATCTGCTGTCAGGCCTCAGTGTCACCCAAAATGGAGCATCGTGAATGTGGGCGTTAGCAATATCATCAGATTGGGTCTAAATAGCATTGGACTAAAGGCATAGTGTGGGCTTCAGCTCCAGAGTTTAGAGATTTGTAGTTCGATATGTACATGTGGAGAGCTGGCTGTGAACCAGGTGTCCAAGCCCTCTTGTGCTCAGTGGAGTTCAAGGGCTTCATTCAGGTCCCTCAGTACAGGTATCTGAGATACCTTCGCTGGCAGATACGTCATGAAACCAGTGGGAGACCTGGGTGGGTCCTTCTGGAGCACCAGCTGAAGGCACCTCAAGCGGCCTTGCCTGGCACCGGCACTAAGCCCACCCTAAATCACATTTAGGCACCTGCGTGGAGGAATCTTACCCATGATGTAAGCAAAATACTGTGAAATGAGGCTACCACTGCATCTTAAAAAAGCCCTTTCTGGATACCTACTCAATTAAAGCAAGTGGTGGTGGGTTGAACCATTCTGAAGTGCTGCAGGTGCTGTTAGTACGTCAGGTTGGAAGCAGTCTGTCAGCACACGCCCAGGGCTCCTGCGCATAGAATCACAGAATTGTTCAGGTTGAAAGCATCTTCATGCCTTTCCCTCAAAATGACACAAGGGAAAGGTGTTGGGACTAGGAAATTGGTGTTAAAAAAAGTATCTGAGCTGTTATTGATGGAAAGCTTGTGCTTTGCTAAACTATCCTATTTCATGGAAAATGTCACCTCCTCACAGCAAAATGCAGGTATTTGTTGTCAAAAGGCAGGTTCTAGAAAATGGCCACACAGTGCAAGGACTTCTTCACACGGGGTGCTGGGTTGTCTTGTGAGATGGATCCTCTTAGCTGGCTGCTCACACCGTAGCAGAAGCAGAAACACGAGGCTCCTGGATCAATGCTGTTGTGAAACACAGCAACACTCACAGCCCAACTTTCAGAGAAAATCTCATGTTTTATCTGTAAGTCGAACATTTCCATGGAAATATCCATAAAACCTTTTCATTTCTTTACATTTCGATTGAGAAAAGAGTTTTTTTTCTGGCCAGACTCAGGGAGGACCATCCTGGGAGAAGCAAGGACTCCAGCTCAGGGGTTCAGCAAAGGGCAAGCGATGGTGTGTTTCAGGTGGCAGCGGTCATTAGCACCTGGCCTGGAGTTACATGGGGACAGGGGGGGAGCTTAAATGAACGAATGGAGGCAGAAATGGCCTTGGAGAATCTTGGAAAACTGAATAACAAGGTTCACAAAGCAAATTTCTGTGAGAATATGCACAGTGTTTTTTTAAAGCTATAGATGTGAGTCAGAAAATCAAGGCAAAGCTACCTTTAAAATGAAACAAGAAATGCCCGAACTCTTCCTGCCATTCCTCTGTGGAATCATTAATAGGATTTCTTTCCTTTTTACCACCTGTCTTGATGAAATGTCTATGAAGTAGAGCTGAGACTACTAGTGCCTCAGTCCAGTGGAAATTGCCCAAGGCGTTGGGAAGAAAAAATGGACGTACAGGCAGACGGTCTGATCACGTTAGGCTCGTTTCCTTCAGTGCACAGGCGAACAGCAAACCTGTAAGGTTCACACGCATAGATGAGCCCCGCTGAGCCTTCCGCTGGTCTACACTGTGCTTTGTGGATGCTAAGAAGTCAAACCAGGTCACAGTCTCTTGAGTTGACAGTTTAAAAGTCTTTTTTTCAAAGGGTGTGGCGAGTCAGAGAAAGGTTGTGCATTGTTCAGGGGCAGATTGAGGGAATGAATGTTCCTTGCTCTCCTTCTGTGTCACGGTACAAGAAGTATTTTGGTTGTGTGATACTCAGTTTTGCAAACAAGCGAACCCATAAGTAGACCAAAATAATAAGAAATGGAAGCTTACCTATAATACTTAAAAGTGCACAGTGTTGCTGTGAAAAGTAAATGTTCATAGTAGTGACACAAATATCTTGCCCAGCGCTTAACAGCTGCAGATAGTAACAGCAGCATAATCTCAGTAATTATGCAAACATTCTAATGAAGCAAACTCAGTTTAACTTTCTCCCATCCTTTCCCCCAGCTAGAAATTCAGTGCCAATGAAAAAGCTTATCTGTGTTTATTTTAAAAAGGTGACATGTTGGCAACACCATTTAAACCAAATTAAGAAAATAGAACTGAAGATACATCTCCACTGACTTAATGGCCGTATATTCTTCCTTGACACTGTTAAAGGACTGTGCAGTAAAAATCTGGGCTGACTTACTAAAAATGTGGGTTTTGTCAGGTTTTTCCACCCGGTGAAATCCACACTCACACAGTTCTTTATCACTCCACATGAAGAGTTTGGTTTTGACCCACAAAAGCTGGTTAATTCAATGCATAGTGGTAGAAAAAGCAAGGATTTGACCCTTTCAAAACTGCAGTAATATGGACTATATCTGGAATCTACCTTTTTCCACAGACAAGAGCAAACATTAATTTTCACTGTAGGGTCTGGAACATAATATATGTATCAGAATACACATTTGTCTCGGATAAGAAGTTTCCTGACAGGAAGCGTAGGCTTAGTCTAATGCTTATGGGACTATTGAATCAAAAAGCTAAGCTGTTCTAGGTAAGTCGTCTTCCAGAAAGTGCTTTCTGATATTCCTGCTTAGTGAGGCACATCTTCCTTAACTTAGGAAGTACCAGACCTGAAAACAAACTTTAAGATAGAAAAGCTTAATATTTCAAATAAGTTTCTAAACTCCTTAAATAGCCCACATGGCAAAAGTGTTCATGAAATTACTTCTGTCCTTGGATACACTCCAGCAGAACTCAGTGAACTTGAGGAAACTGGAAATTCAGTCGTGCATGGTCCAAACCAGAGAAAGCTGGCCCGCGTCTCTTTAAAGAGTAAAAACCACTGTCTTCCTCGGTAGGTTTTGGCTGAACGTTGGCTGTAACCACACCTGCTGTGGCCACGTGTGCAGACTGAGCGATGGTAGGAGGATATTGTCCTGTGTCTTCCTCCCCCAGCAGTCCTGTGCCCTGGCGAGAACTGTGTCAGACAGTGGCTGCCGAGCAGTGTCACTCCAGCATTTAACACTGGTAACAGAAAAGAAAGGAAGGTTCGAGATGGTCGCCTTGGACACCTTGACCTTCTGGCGTTGCATCCCAGTTTGCAACACATGCAAAAACCACACTGCTCATTCTGAGGGTTGTGCATGTTGAGTCAAATCTGCAGTTTACTGGTAGGAGAGGAAATTCTAGATCAGATAATTCTCACCCTGCACATCCAAAAATAATACGGGCTCTACTCGCCAATAGCGGCAAATAGCAGCAGCTTATTATTTGTGTTTACAGCTTGAGCTTGGTGCTTTCCAGCCAGCACGTCCCTGGATTTATTCTCATTTGGTTTGTTTTCTTTTGTTCACATATGTGTAAGATTTCTCGTTTGCTTAGGGCAGACTCTAAGCTCTCTGAATTGGTCAATCTGATCCCATCACTCCAAACCACTTTGTGCATTGTCCTCCAGATTCTTTTACAATTGAGCAGACTGGATGCTGATACACGCTGTGGGCCAGATTCTGTAATTTTTCCCAGTTGGTAGTCATAATTCAAGTTTTGGTGAAAGGGTGGTGCCTTAGAAATGCAGGGTTGCAATATAGACTTCCAGTATTGTTATTTCCCATTTAGAGCTCTTTCCAGTAAAAAAAAAAAATCACTCGTAGGCCTTTGTTTTCAAACACCTTCTAAATCTATGTGATGGTATTTTCATTTACTTTTTATTTACTAGTTAAAAATGCCATCTTCTGTGATTTACGTCTTGCAGTGTTCACCAGCAGCCGTTAAATACATCATAACAAATATTTATCAACATTTTCAACCATTCCTTATCGGAAGCAAGGTTTTGTCTGAAAAATTAGGAATTAGCAATCTCTGTCACATCAGGCAATAGCTTGTCACTAATAAATTTTACACCCAGACATATTTACCACTTCTTTAGTTTGTAAATGATTATCATGCTTCTTAATGGAGCAGTGTTAATAATAATAATAATAATAATAATACAAAGAAAAATAGACACAAATAGCTTTCCAGAATGTGACTAAATAGGACTGAACACTTTGTTCCAGTATCCAGGGCTTTGTCAGATATTACCAGGCAGTGAACGATCATTTATTCAGCTTTGAGAGGGCACAAAAGAAAAATCGTTAAGAAGACTTTTAACGATTAGCTTCCAGCGTGCAAATGTTGTAGCAACATGGTGTGCCCTCAGTGCAGTGCTCTCAATTTGAGCTACTGCTTTTCCTCTGTCCCTCCACATGCAGAGCCTAGTATTAGCCAAGTTCAAAGGAGAGCAGCTATAATTTAAGACTCTTATGCTTTCATTTGTTACTCATCAAGACAAAATTAAGCACAAGAAAAAAGTTGCTCAGAGGACTGGCTCCGACTCTGCACACCTTAAAATTAGGAACTAGAGTGAGACAGACTCCATGGGCAGTGCCGCTGCCCATCTCCATCGTCGATGGAGAGTGACAGACAAACCCAAAAGGAAAATCAGCCTGAATGGCTTTCAGCAGTGCCTCTCTGGTGGCTACAGCGAGACCTGGGCATGCTGTGTTTTCAGCACGGCTGTGCTAATTGAGGTGAAACCATACCTTGCTCAACATGGTTTCCAGGCCTCTTCCCTGTTCAGGCTCTTTTTCTTGTTGTTGGGACTCCACCCGCCTTCAGTGAGGCTTTGCCCATCAGAAAATAGAGCCAGTCTTTGCTAAGTTTTTACCAAGACCAAAATCCTCTGTGCTTACTGCATGTGAAAGGAGATTTTCCCCCCTCATTCCAGGGAAAGGTGCTGGATTTTGTCCCATCTGTGGCTTCCCAGTGCAAAATCCCATCTAAGCACGTAGAGCAGAGGTAGAGTTTCCGAAGTCTTGTTTGGCAAGCTGGCTACAGCCAGTGCACAGCATCCGATCGCCTTTACAACTCATCCAGCTCTGTAGGTACTCGTGCTTCCAGAGTGAGAAAGGAATCAGCGGAAATCTGTAGAGATTAAGCTTTTCCGTATAATTTCTCCAATTGAACAACCTTTTCAAAATGAAAGTATCGTCAGCTCGTAATTGTTGTTACATAAAGAGATGACAATGCACCTATATTTTTGAGTGTACTATGTGAGCCAGGAAGAACCATTACCCCACAGACTAATGAAAGATCTTTTTCAACTTCCACGTGTCCATGGCAGAGGATGTGTAAATCTCAGCTACGGAGCTTGTTCTTCTTTATTGCCTAAATTGCAAGTGAATTAATTGATGCTGGAAGAGTAGCCACCAATGACATTGGATTAGTTGTAAGATTACTCAGACAAGGATTTTTTTATTTGTTTGGTTTTTTTTTTCTTTCTTCTTTTCTTATGTAATATAGACAATTAGATTCTTTCAATTCTTACTGGGTCTGGCTGGGATGAAGTTAGTTTTCTTCACACCAGTATGTATGGTGCTGGGCTTTGCATTTCTGGCTAACACAGTACTGATAAGGCATCAATGTTATGGCTACTGGTGAACGGTGACTGCACAGCATCAAGGCCATCTCTCCAATCCTCTCATCCACAAAAGACCATTAGACCGGGAGTGAGCAAAAGGCTGGGAGAGACAGCTGACCAAGGGGGTATTTCATATCATATAATATTGTAATCAGCAATAAAGGCTGAGGGAAAGGGGGAGAATGAGGAGGCATCGTGGTTACGATGTTTGTCTTCTCAAGCAATTGCCACCCATACCAAAGCCCTGCTTCCTAGGGAGTAGCTGGACACCTGCCTGCTGATGGGAAGTAGCAAATAAATTTCTCTTTTTGTTTTGCTTCCACACACAGCTTTTGCTTTTTTTTTTTAATTAAACTGTCTTTATCTCAACCCATAGCTTTTCCATCTTATTTTCTTCCCTTCTCCTGCTGAGGAGGGGGAGTGAGAGAGCAGCTGGGTGGGCGTCTGGCAGCCAGCCAACATGAACCCACCACATCTTATCAGCAGAGAATTTGCCAACAACTTCAAAAGCTTTCAGCCTTTGGGTGACTTTCTAATTGGGTGTTTGAGATTTTAACCACTGTATTGCTGGTGATACATTGAAAAGTTAAGTTTTACTGTAAACTATGCCAGGGCTCGGTAGGGGCCATGACAGTGAAAGTAGGATAGGCTTTAAAAAGAATAGGGAAGAGAAAGTAAAACCAAAGGCAAATTCTGCTTGTGATTAAAAGCAACAGGGAATCAATACCGAAGAACTTTTTCTCCTTTAAAATGATGTTAGTTACTCTGCATCTCTATCCGTGCCAGACCTCAGCTGAAGCTGCACGGCTCGAGGGCTGTTGGCTTGCCCAGCTGCCCATGCCACCATTTGGACAGCTGGTGGGTACCACTGTGTCAGCACTATCCTCGACCAAAATATATACTCCTTACACAGGAATCAGAAAGCAGAGGAAAGCCTTCAAGAGACAGCTGGGAGAACAGATACTTAAGCTGTTTTTTTTAATGACACGGTCTATGAATAACCTGAGAAACAAGATCATTAAACCTATTCTTGTAGGGATTTGCTGTTACATTTTTTTCCTTTCTTAGTTTTCACAGAACCTCGGTGAATCACCTGGAAATTTTCCTCCTCCATCAGCACTCATGTTTGACATCAGAAAGCTGATCTTTTCCTTGTCCCTTTCCAGGACAAAGCCAGAGGTAACTTGAATTGGATGAGTGAACCTGTGCCCATCAGGTTTTCCTGTTGGTCATTTCAGGTGTTAGAACACGCAACACTCAATAATGCTTAATGCGCTAATAGACATCATTCTTTTATGTCACTTGTACAGACAGCAGGCCATCCTCATTCATTGATCAGATTAATTAGATGATTTAGGCATCGAAAGATACCACCAGGTGCTTTTTGGGATTTATTGAAATTCTGGAACAGGGTGAGATCATAGGTGCCCTGCACCCAGACCGCCGCTGCAAGGGGCTGTCCTGCAGGAGGGTCTTGCTCTGGGGGAGCCGGAGGTGCTGGCAACCCTTGCTGCTCAGCCAGGAGCAGTGCCTGGGCTGGAGGTGACTTTGTTCAGCACTGCAGGCAGAAGCCACACATCCAGGTGCCTGGCTGAGCTGAGGGCAGTGCTGGCCGGTGGCTGTGCTCTCACAGCCAGGACCTGTACTTCACTCTGTCCTTATCTGAGCGCTGTAAGGCGGGGGGTCCTGCCAGCCTCACCCCCCGCCCTCCCATAAACCTGATCTGACTCCACAGCCTATGGCAAGGGATTCAGTGTAAGGCAAGGGACTTCTGCTCCCTTTATTTTAATTAACGTTATGCATTTTGTTCTTTTAAGCAATGACTGTATAAAAATTACATATAGTCTGGAGCAGGGATCTATCTGTCTATCTATCTGGTTCCGGAACAGACTTAGGACTTTTATGCCCAAGATAAGCATCTAGCTGCTAGGGTGCAAAGTCAAACCCTCTCCTGTCATTTCTCTTCCTGATGTATCTTTGCTAGGCAAGGCAGAGGGTGTGCAGAGGAGACCCTTCCTCAGCACCATTGTGCTAGAGGGACCCTCCCAGGGGGATTAGGAGGTGAGAAGTGGACTGGTTTCCCAAAGGAGGTAAAATAACCCATGACTCCATCCCTTAGGGAGCTCCTAATGTAGTTACAATAAATCAGTACTATTTGTACAACTTTTGAAGCTAAGTTTTGCATTCGCTCAGTTAGCTACTAAAGGCACCTCAAGTGTAAAAACTGTGGAAATAAAAAAAAGAAAGAAAATTGGAACAAATTCTCAGACTTACGAAGTATAATTTTAATTTTAATAAAATTCAACCAGTGAGAAAAAGTCATATAAAATTATAAAGCTACAGAAATTATAGGTCTGATTAGCTATTCATATACTCTCACCTTCATTAAGTTGACCTCAGATGTTACGTTCTAGCTGCTATCTCAGAAATACTAGCCTTGGGGGAGTATTTTTCCTTCATAAAAGTACCAGTTTTCAGTGGGTTTTATATTTTTCCTCTTCCATTCTACTGACAGAAGTTTGTGTTGTCAGCACATTCCTTTATCTTCTTTTGTGTGTTTTACTTCCTCAATATATTGCCCTGGTAATTGTCCTGATACTTCAATGCTTCATTAGTTTAATATTCACAAGCTTCTGTGATTTTTCAGGCTTTTAAAACTAATAAAAAAAGATCTGTGTTTTGTTCCTGGGGTTTATTAATGACATAGCCCTGTGATTTCTACACAACACTTCCTATCTTGTAAGTAGGTGTGATTTACAGTAACTCAGTTACTCCCATAGTCATAATGTTGTACTATTAGACTTAGTGGTAAACCTGGTTTCTACAGCTTCTAAAGCCTAAATGCTCAGGTTCATATCTTGCTTACTTAAGCTGAGCATAAAGAACTCCTACATTAACTGCAATTTCTTATTTTGGCTGGGATTTTCATTATTTCCTTTGGACTCTGCGTTTTTACCCGTGGTGGTATCTGATAAATCTGACTCTGCTAAACTGCAGAGGTTATAATCCTGTAAAACAGTGTGGCCTCAGCAAAAGCACAGTGGTGAAAGCTGGGAGAACTGGATGTTTCAGAAACAAAATGGAATTTTACTGTGTATGCTAAAAATAATGTAAGTGCGTTGCCTGGGACGAGGACTCCCAGATAAGCTGAAGCAGCAAAGCAGAAATCTTCATTTGGCTATCAAAGATGTGGAAGTGTTCACAAGGAAAACTCTGGCGCAACTTCTCTGGCTCCAGAGCACCCTGATGCTTTTCTGAAGTTTCATGGCCTTTCGCTGAGCTTCCCATAGGCAAAGCATCCCAGAGGATGGCCTTGAACCTTCGTGTATAATTCCTCTCCTTGCGTGGGCCTTCTGTCTGTTTCTCAGCACCCCCTTTCTCATCACGCACTCTTTCATTTTGTGTCCTTGGATCTCCTCAGGTATCAACTCAGAGACCTCAGCATCACTTTGCCGGTGGGGTCCCCTCAGCGCTGGTCCCCTCTAGCGGAGCCAGCTGCTTCTGTTCACATTATATACTGTTTGGATCCTTGAGCCATGTGGGGAACTCCTGTGGCTGTGCTTTGTGTGGGCGTTCCCCCCACCCATGACGTACAGCGTTTGGGGAAGCAGAGGCCATGCAGAAGCCCACGAGAGCGATGCTTTTGCAGTGTGAAGCTGGTGCCTGTGCCACAGGCTCTGGGGAACGGCACAAGAGTTTGCGGGCACAAAGGCAGCTGTGGTAGTGCAAGAGAGCTGTGTGGGCTGGAGAGAGCCAAACTTTTGGCCAAGGACGAGATTTGCCTTGTCCTTTCTGTCTTTTTGCAGCAAAATTTGGGGTGCAGTAACTGTATAAAGTTACTGTGGCTTTGCTTCAGGAGAAAATAATCAATTGAATCCGTAGGAAACCCCAGGAACAAAGTAACATTGGTGCTTTTGCCTCCTTCTCTGACGCTGGTGAAGCAAAGTTATTTATAATGATAGTCACTGAATTTCGTGTAGCTGAACGTCAGGAAACTGAATCTCTAACTCACGGACACCAAATTACCAGTATGGAAACATAGTTGTAAATGCATTAGGGTGAGAGTTACCGTAACGGGTTAGACCCAGTGCCCCGCGCACACTTTTGCCAGGGGCCAGCAGCCGATGCCAAGGGCAGATAGAGAGGATATATGTGGTATTACCTGGGATGCTTTTTCAGCTCCACTCTCTGTGGTTGAGGGATTTTCTTCAGTAAGTAGTTGCAGAAAGATCATCGTGTTTAATAGCCTTTGGTAGCTTTTCATGTACTGATCTAATCCCCTTTTGAAGCGATTGCTATTCCTGCACTTGACATTATCCTGTGTCACAGAGTTCAGTGATACAATTATGTGCTGGGTGAAAAAGTTCTTCCTGTTCATTGTTTTAAGCCAGCTACCAGACCGTGTCACTCTTCCCAGATAAATAGCAAGTAGGGAACAGACTTTCCCAATTTGCTTTAGCGACAGCGTGTTGGTTGTGGAGCCCTGTGTTATATACCCCTTCAACCATACCATTTCCGAAGTGCACTCCTAGTCTGCGTAGTCATTTCCTCATATGGAAGTCATATCATCCTGCTGGCCCACCAGCACTGCTCCCAATTGTATTATGTTCCTTTTAAGATGGCACGGCCAGAGCGGTACTCAATATTAGGTGAATATATGCTCTGGGGATTGACACCATGGCATAATAGTATTTTCTGGCGTTTTCTCTATTCTTCTGCTAATAATTCCCCAGACATCTTTTTAACCACTATTGAACACTGAGATGCTTCCAGAGAAGTAACACATGGTTTCAAGATTTCTTTTCTGACCGACTATACCCCTTCTTTACGCTCCATCAGATACAGTTTAAAGTGACGTTGTTTCCTCCCATGTGCATCACTTTGCAGTTACCGACACTGAAATCTGCCTGCCATTGTCTCCGTGTTGCGTAATCCCTCTGCAGTTCTGCACCATCAGCTTGACTTCAGCTTATCCTCAGTCAGGTCTGGCTGCCCTGAATCACTCTGCGCCCCCTGTGAGTTTTATTGCTTCAGTTGCCCCCTTTCCCCTTTCCAGGCCATACGCAAATATGCAATTTAATACAGGTCTCTCAAATCCTTGCCGGATCCTGCTGAGAAATTCGCTTCACTGTGAACCTGGACCATACCTGTGTCCTTTGTGTCGTATTTTCCCGCCTGTTACTAATTCAGAAGAGTGTATTCCCACATATATCCCGACAACTCAGGTGCTTAACAGTCTTTTGTGAGGAGCTTGTTCAAAGCCTTTTGAAAATCCAAACATGTACACCTCCAAGATACTATCCCTTTGCTTGCGTACGGATGTCTCATTTCTCTGGTTTGAACTGAATATTTCTCATCTTAACGCAGGGTCTAGAAGGATTCCTGCGTGCCTGTGTCACGTTTGAGGGCCATTACTTGTGTATAAATGCCAGAGAAAATCATTGGCAAAAAGTAGCTACAGCTACGTCTACTTACTGAACAAGTTTAAGTTAACCCACATCAGCTGACTTTGAATTTAGTTAATTACATCGGTGCAGTTTATTTGGCAAAGGGAGGAGAGATTCCACTTCCTCTTCATTGTCTGATGTGTATTTTTATCAGGGAGGTGCCTTCTTAAAGAAGAGATCAAATCAAAGGATATTTCCGAGCCCTCGAGGTTTGTATTACCAAACAAATGACTTAGTGACAAAGGATGCACCCAAAGAAGCGGTACCTGGACCTTAAACTCTCTGCTCGTCAAAGCAGAGAAATGAGCGCCTCCAGCCCATGCCAAAGATGCCATTACGAGCAGACGGGACACAGTCCTTTCACTTAATAAAAAGGCAAATTGCAGGCTTTGGCAACCCTTCTAACAAAAGACGATCACACAAATATTTCAGTTTCGTCTTTGTCGTGCATGCATGAAGTAATTTAGAGTCCGTATTAGGGACTACTATTTTTACGTGTCAGAATGATGTTTGCTTTGGAAATACCTCTGTGCCGCACCTTTGGAACTCAAACGTCCCTCGGTTTGCTGAGATCCAGACAGGAAGGCAACTGAAGATGACTGCAATTACAAAGATTTCTCACTTGTTCGTTGCTTCCCTGTTTTTTCTATTATGCAAAAAAATCATTCGCTAAGAAGTAAATTCGATAATTTCATTTAAGGATGACATGCGCAAATTTTAGATGGGTGTGTGCTGAAGCGAGTCCTAAATCAAAGCAATTATAGGGTGCATATTTATCTGAATCAGTAGGGTTTGCTCTTCTTTAAAAACAGAAGCCCTAACTTCATTTGAAACAAGGCCACTCAGGGTAGGGCTGGTTTGGGATCGTATCTCCAGTTTTGTCTTTTATCGGTCACTTAAGTGAACTGAGATGTTAGGCAGACGGAGCAGGACGATCTTTCATTGTATGGCTCTTTTTGCTCGGTCATATAAGGCAAGTGATGGACAGACCTGGAAAAAAAGTCTGTGCCCGGTACGGTCAGCCTCAGCTGCAGGCTGCTCTCTGCGTGAAGGCTGTGGGGTGGCAAGGAGAGGGGCAGAAGCACTACCGCAACCTTCTTCGGTGAGGAGGTGATGTTCCCTTGTTGCTCTGTAGCCCATTTTCCATTGTGATAGCGGACCAGCTGTTCAGGCTATCAGTTTGCTTTCCCGGTGTCGCCCGCAAAGGCTCTGTTAACTGAGACTGTGTCTTAGGGAGCTGCAGATGATAAAGCAACCGTTCCCTGTTTGTGGTCTCTGAAGTAACATGTTAAAAGTTATGTAATACTTGTATAATACATTTAGCTGTGAATATAGGACGAAGACTGGATGTTAATACTTACCATAATATCACGCATCATATTTATCAATGTTTCCTCAGGACATTGTAACAGAAAAGCAACGTGAAGCCAGGAACATGACGTTTAAGTTTGGCTGTTGAAAAGTTTGTAGAACCACCTATGCAGAAGAAAAGGAAGGGAAAAAAGGGACTTCTGCCTCTCCTTACCGGACACGGAGCACCGAGTGATGTCTAATGCCCAGGAGCGGACGCCAAGCGGGAGGTTTTACAGGTGAGAAGCAAGCAAGCTTTGAACATCCCAGCTGGAGCTGGTGTGGAGGAACGGTCTGAGCACTGCTCTGTGCTGCTCTGTTCTCTGCCTCCCACGGAGAGGGCAGGTGGGAGGATTGAGGAAAAGATGCAAGGGGAGGCAGAAACAACCTCAAAAGAGAAAAGAACTCTCTTTTTATTTGGGAGATCATAATGCTTAAAAAACGTCGACGCTAGCTGCTATGGAGGATCGTTGTTAAATATGCCCTTATTAAGGCAGTTCATCTTTATCTTTTTACAACATTGTTCCATGGTTACGTATCAATGTTTTAAAGTAAATATTTTATTCGTAAAGCCTGACTTGTGTTAAACCTGCCTCAGAGCGATTTAGCAGGTAGCAGGGTGCTCCCCTGGAGGGCTGGTGCAGGTAAACCCAGGGACTGGGAGCCCTGGCTCAGTGTCCAGGTCCCTACGGCTTTGCTCCAAAACGAGGGTTGTTCCTACCGCTATCGAAGCAGCACGGCTCTGGGTTAAAAGTTGGAATCACAGCGTGCTAGCAAAGAAGAAACGTATTCGACAAGGGAAAATTAGGATGTTTGCAGAGGGAGGAAGGCAGTGGGTTGATTAGCATTGAAAACATGCTGCTGTGGCCTTGCCTAAGAGGCAGTGGGTTGATTGACATGGATGATGTGCAGCTGTAGCTCGTTCCTGCCAAGGAGTTAAATAGCCCTGAGGACAGCGGGGGATGAGGTTGGGTGGTGTGGTGTGGTGTGGTGTGGTGTGGTGTGGTGTGGTGTGGTGTGGTGTGGTGTGGTGTGGTGTGGTGTGGTGTGGTGTGGTGTGGTGTGGTGTGGTGTGGTGTGGTGTGGTGTGGTGTGGTGTGGTGTGGTGTGGTGTGGTGTGGTGTGGTGTGGTGTGGTGTGGTGTGGTGTGGTGTGGTGTGGTGTGGTGTGGTGTGGTGTGGTGTGGTGTGGTGTGGTGTGGTGTGGTGTGGTGTGGTGTGGTGTGGTGTGGTGTGGTGTGGTGTGGTGTGGTGTGGTGTGGTGTGGTGTGGTGTGGTGTGGTGTGGTGTGGTGTGGTGTGGTGTGGTGTGGTGTGGTGTGGTGTGGTGTGGTGTGGTGTGGTGTGGTGTGGTGTGGTGTGGTGTGGTGTGGTGTGGTGTGGTGTGGTGTGGTGTGGTGTGGTGTGGTGTGGTGTGGTGTGGTGTGGTGTGGTGTGGTGTGGTGTGGTGTGGTGTGGTGTGGTGTGGTGTGGTGTGGTGTGGTGTGGTGTGGTGTGGTGTGGTGTGGTGTGGTGTGGTGTGGTGTGGTGTGGTGTGGTGTGGTGTGGTGTGGTGTGGTGTGGTGTGGTGTGGTGTGGTGTGGTGTGGTGTGGTGTGGTGTGGTGTGGTGTGGTGTGGTGTGGTGTGGTGTGGTGTGGTGTGGTGTGGTGTGGTGTGGTGTGGTGTGGTGTGGTGTGGTGTGGTGTGGTGTGGTGTGGTGTGGTGTGGTGTGGTGTGGTGTGGTGTGGTGTGGTGTGGTGTGGTGTGGTGTGGTGTGGTGTGGTGTGGTGTGGTGTGGTGTGGTGTGGTGTGGTGTGGTGTGGTGTGGTGTGGTGTGGTGTGGTGTGGTGTGGTGTGGTGTGGTGTGGTGTGGTGTGGTGTCCGCGGTTCCCGCGTCCGCGGTTCCCGCGTCCGCGGTTCCCGCGTCCGCGGTTCCCGCGTCCGCGGTTCCCGCGTCCGCGGTTCCCGCGTCCGCGGTTCCCGCGTCCGCGGTTCCCGCGTCCGCGGTTCCCGCGTCCGCGGTTCCCGCGTCCGCGGTTCCCGCGTCCGCGGTTCCCGCGTCCGCGGTTCCCGCGTCCGCGGTTCCCGCGTCCGCGGTTCCCGCGTCCGCGGTTCCCGCGTCCGCGGTTCCCGCGTCCGCGGTTCCCGCGTCCGCGGTTCCCGCGTCCGCGGTTCCCGCGTCCGCGGTTCCCGCGTCCGCGGTTCCCGCGTCCGCGGTTCCCGCGTCCGCGGTTCCCGCGTCCGCGGTTCCCGCGTCCGCGGTTCCCGCGTCCGCGGTTCCCGCGTCCGCGGTTCCCGCGTCCGCGGTTCCCGCGTCCGCGGTTCCCGCGTCCGCGGTTCCCGCGTCCGCGGTTCCCGCGTCCGCGGTTCCCGCGTCCGCGGTTCCCGCGTCCGCGGTTCCCGCGTCCGCGGTTCCCGCGTCCGCGGTTCCCGCGTCCGCGGTTCCCGCGTCCGCGGTTCCCGCGTCCGCGGTTCCCGCGTCCGCGGTTCCCGCGTCCGCGGTTCCCGCGTCCGCGGTTCCCGCGTCCGCGGTTCCCGCGTCCGCGGTTCCCGCGTCCGCGGTTCCCGCGTCCGCGGTTCCCGCGTCCGCGGTTCCCGCGTCCGCGGTTCCCGCGTCCGCGGTTCCCGCGTCCGCGGTTCCCGCGTCCGCGGTTCCCGCGTCCGCGGTTCCCGCGTCCGCGGTTCCCGCGTCCGCGGTTCCCGCGTCCGCGGTTCCCGCGTCCCACCCAGATCCAGTGTCCCTGCAAAGACTCGTGGGCTGCCAGGTCTGGTCCAGCCTGCACAAGTAGGCGGTACTCCCTTCTTTTCCGTGCAGAGTTTTTTTTCGAGCAAGTAGAGTTGACAGTTGAAAGAGTTGAAAGAGCTGAAAGAGGATGCCCCGACTTTGCGGTTTGTTTCCTGGCTCTAACGCTGCCTATCTTCAGCGGTGCAGTGGGACCAAACGGTGGCTCTGTTCTGCAAATACGTACGCAATTGACGCCATACACTTGAATAGTGGGTTTGTGTCTAGCGATAAGCGGAGGACAAGGAATTTGCAGAACCTGCTCCATGGCTGCTCGTTGCTCTACAGAGGGTGGCCTGTTTTTGAGAGGAGAACTTTGCCGTTTCTTTTAGACGGCTGATAAGACTTAGACTTAAACAGGAATGCCACATATATTAGACATGTCAAAGTCTTCAGCTTAGAAGAAGACATGCTTCAAAAGTATATTAAAACTGCTTATTCAGTTTTTGTTTTATCAGTCTAGAAATTTCCTCTGACTCACATTTAGCATTTATCACTTAGTGGGATTTTTTCCCTGAACAAATCCGGCCTTGTCACCCTCATCTACAATATGATCGCTTCAAATGGAATTTACTTTCTGCCTGCAAAAACAATTCCAAGGGTAAATAACGATCTGCTAGCATCTGCTGCAAGTAAGTTTTGTTTCGTTGGTGTTTTGTTTTTTATGCGATTATTGGGAAAAGACATTTTGTTCCTTAAGAATCAGCTTGTGCTGTGAGGGACCTT